>NC_084630.1:7848568-7900210 GCF_033978795.1 Nerophis ophidion | reverse complement strand
TGTCTGTATGTATATGTTAATATATATGTGTGTTATATGTATATATATATATATATATATATATATATATATATGTATGTGAGTTTATATGTAAATGTGTATTTATATGTATGTGTATGTATGTATTTATATAGATACATACATATATATATATACATATGTACACACACACACATACATACATATATTATACATATATACACACACACACACACACACACACACACACGCACACACACACACACACATTTTCCTCGCGCACTAATTGACTCAAAGAGTGCACATGTCACGTTATCGATGATAAAATGCATCTGATTTGCCTTAGTGGCTAGGGAGATGGTAGGAAATGGACTAGAAAGGACGGATTTAGAAAATAATAATTAAAAAT
The DNA here is from genome assembly GCF_033978795.1 of Nerophis ophidion. Classification (NCBI taxonomy): domain Eukaryota; kingdom Metazoa; phylum Chordata; class Actinopteri; order Syngnathiformes; family Syngnathidae; genus Nerophis; species Nerophis ophidion. The sequence goes on along the minus strand of NC_084630.1, from coordinate 7,899,822 downwards.
ACTTTTTTTTTTTTTTTTTAACTTGGGACTTCCCGGGGGCCGTATTTCGAACGCTGGGGGGCGGTATCCTGCCCGCGGGCCGTAGTTTGTGGAAACCCTGCTTTAAAGGTAATAGTTTATTTTATTTTATTGTGCATATTTAAATTTAAATTTTGTGGGGATGCAAATGGCAAAAAAATTGGTGGAATTTCCCTAATCATTAATGTAAAAAATAACCCGCATCAGTTTAATATTTAACTCGCCATTCCCTCAATAAAAGTCAGCCGGCCGATGTTGCTTCAGAGAAATGACCAAGTTAGAACTCAACACCTTTAAGGAAAAAGGTCAAAATGTGAGCGTGCATGCATGCTTCCTCCCTGGATGGTAATGATGATCTTCATAAAAGGTCACAGAACAAAGCTTTAACGCATGATGCGTATGTGTTGACGTACATTGGGTCCTCCCACTACCAGCCTGAGCTGATAAACATCGCCTTAGTTTTGTGTGGGCTCTGGAGTCAGACTACATAAGATGGAGTGTATTTCCTCTGCATCGTCACACTTAAACCACGAGTAGCTTTGCAGCCACCCTATATCTGCACCAGTATTATGTCATATTTTTAAATATGAATGTATAGCATGTAGTACTTTAATGTGTGTGACCTAATACTCATCCCTCTACGGTGAAACACACCACAGTAAATTCTTGGATGTTCTAACTGTATTTCAATAAAGTGTAGTATTCTAATCTATTTTCATTTTTATCTTTATGTGTTGTGTAATACCATAATTACCTGCATTTCAATGTTGATTACTTATTCACTTATTCACATTTTTGTCCTATGTTAAAGTCAATAAATTCCTTTTTTACTTCTATCTTTTTATCGTGGGGCAGACTGGCCCGTACATGCACATGCACGTTACTATTTCTAATAAAAAGAAGTGTTTTGTCATGTTTTGGGGATCATGTTCTGTTTGGTTTTGGACTCGTTGTGCACTTTTGTTTGTTTTTGTCACCATGACAACTCATTAGTTTTCACCTGTCATGTCACACACCTGATTCACTTGGACTCATGCACCTGTTAATCACCACAGCACTATTTAAGCCTGCAGTTGCCAGGCAGTCAGCCTGGCGACATCACCCTCTACACACCCTTGTTATCCATGCCGATGATCCATGCTCCCTTCCTCATTCCAAGTAAGTTTTTGTTATTCATGCCAAAGTTTGCAAGTTTTGTTTTATGTCGATAGTTTACGTTGTAGTTATAGTTTTGTTTTCATAGCCAAGTTTTGTATTTCCGCTGAGAGCGCCTTTTGTTTATACCCTTTGTTTTTTGTAATACCTTTTGAGTGATGATTAAAAGATGTCAGTACTTCCACACCATGTCCGGTCCAGTCTATCATGATCCGCTATTTGGATAATGGCATATTCTGGTTTTGTTCTGTTATTTTGTCTTCCTTATTTCCTGGTGGCACTTCCTGTTTTGTTCTGTTGTCATAGTTACGTATTAGTGTCACCTACCTTGTGTTTTTGACGCGCACCTGCCTCGTTATTTCTGTCCCTATTTAAGCCTGCCCTTTTTTGTCATTCGTCCTCGCAGTCTAATTTTTATTTGATGCAACAGGTGACGTCGCTATCCCCGCTTGTGGTAAAGACTTTGTGTACGTTAGCTTCCACGCTATTTCTTTGTTTGTTTATTTCCCTAGCTCACATGCTAGCATCTTTAGTTCTTTCTAGCTCACATGCTAGTTCTGTTGGTTTTGTCTCTAGTGCCTTTGTGCAAGTATTTCTGTTCTTTGTTTGTTTTGTAGTATAAAATAAATCTTCATTTCTTACCTTTACGCTGTGTCCTAATTCGACTGCACTTCGAGAGAACAAACACGCACCACGATGCCAGCAAAACTTCCCACAGTCAATTTGCACAACGGGAAAACAAACCACACCAAAGTCCAAGTTATGACATGTTTAGTTCGAACTTATATCCGTCAGTAGACTGGCTATGGAAGCGCTAAAAACTACAACATGGCTGACAGAGATAGGACACTGTAGAAGTGGAGCCTCGGTGAAGTGAATTATATTTATATAGCACTTTTCTCAGGAGAATCAATGCACTTTACATAGTGAAACCCGTTATCTTTAACCTCATAAGGCCTAAGCTGTTTGGTTACATGCTTTTTATTTTTATTTTTATTTTGGCTATTTGGGCTTATTGGACCCTATTTAGAATAAAAACTATAATAATCTTTTGATGTGATGTACTTAGTCCATAAGTACACAAACGTGTACTTCATGTGTAGTGAGATGCTAATTGTTATTTGTACACTTTTTTTCCCAAAAAATTTAATTGTATGTTATACTCTTCTGCCACCACCAGATGGCAGAATAAGTGTCCACATAAGTGGCCATAAGACCCCAAATCAGTAGTGTAAATAATTTTGGAAAAAGAGGTTAAAAGGTGCTGTCCAAGCATGTGGCCACCAAGGCCTTGTGTGTGAGTGTGAGTTGTCCTGGGAGCAGGTGGGTAAAGTGTCTTGCCCAAGGACACAATGGCAGTGACAAGGATGGTGGAAGCGGGAATCGAACTCGGAACCCTGAAGTTGCTGGCACAGCCACTCTACCAACCAGGTAAATAAGACCACCCACAAAGCGGCGCATCTTTAAGAGACTTAGACAAACTTTATTGAGCCAAAAGGGAAATTGTTCCACACAGTAGCTCAGTTACAAAAGATGGAAAAGGGTAAGGATGAAAAGGAAAATGCAAATATTAAGTAGACTAAACATGTACTATAGTAGCAAAATTCAATTTTAGGTTATAAATTATTAAAAAAAAAGTTTTTTCAGTCCGTAAATTAAATATCTTGTCTTTGCAGACTATTCAATTTTTGATACACTGAGGCGAAGTCTAAGCTCATCACGCTCTTCATTTTGTTTTTTCGAAACTGCACCAATTTCCTCAGAAATTTTCAACAAACTTGGAATGTTTTGTCAATAGGATTATTTGTGATTTTTACGTTTCAAAATCTGTTTGTTTTATTTTTGGCCAAAGTGAAACAAAGTAAACAACCTGAGTTGTCTTTATTTTTTTTAGTTATTAAGCCATGATTTTACCATTCTGGAACACTTGGGAAAAATTTTTCCTCCATGAGCTAAAATGAGTTTCACACCCCCCTGGTTTAAATTATTACAGTGGAACCAGAAAGTATTCAGAGTACTTCACTTATTCCACATTTTGTTAAATTACAGCCTTGTTACAAAATTTAACACATGTATTTGTGTTCTCAAAATTGTACACACGATACCCCATAAAGACAATGTGTGTTTTTTAAATGTTTTGCAAAATTAGAAAAACAAATTTAAAACTAAGTACTCACACTCCTTGCTCAATACTTTGTTGTAAGTTGTCATGACCGGGACTTTGGCGCGGTTTGTTTTCCCGTGGTGCAAAGCGACTGGACCGGACATGGCATGAATGTAATGACATGTTTTATTATTAATTTTTAAAAAAAAGGAACAAACGAAAGGCGCTCTCAGCAGAGGATCAAAAACTTGGCTAAGAAAACAAAACTATCACAAAGGCAAAACTTACAAACTATGGCATGGATAACAAAAACTTACTTGGACCGAGAAAGAGCATGGATCATCGGCATGGCCAACATGGGTGTGTAGGAGGAGATGTCGCCGGGCTGACTGCCTGGCAACTACAGGCTTAAATGATGCTGTGGTGATTAACAGGTGCATGAGTCCAAATGAACCAGGTGTGTGACATGACTGGTGAAAACTAATTGGTAGTCATGGTGACAAAAACAAACAAGAGTGCCCAATGAGTCCAAAACCAAACAGAACGTGACCACAAAACATGACATACAGTGGGGCAAAAAAGTATTTAGTCAGCCACCGATTGTGCAAGTTCTCCCACTTAAAATGATGACAGAGTTCTGTAATTTTCATCATAGGTACACTTCAACTATGAGAGACAGAATGTGAAAAAAAAAATCAAGGAATTCACATTGTAGGAATTTTATAGAATGTATTTGTAAATTATGGTGGAAAATAAGTATTTGGTCAACCATTCAAAGCTCTCACTGATGGAAGGAGATTTTGGCTCAAAATCTCACGATACATGGCCCCATTCATTCTTTCCTTAACACGGATCAATCGTCCTGTCCCCTTAGCAGAAAAACAGCCCCAAAGCATGATGTTTCCACCCCCCATGCTTTACAGTAGGTATGGTGTTCTTGGGATGCAACTCAGTATTCTTCTTCCTCCAAACACGACGAGTTGAGTTTATACCAAAAAGTTCTATTTTGGTTTCATCTGACCACATGACATTCTCCCAATCCTCTGCTGTATCAATTTTGGTATTGACTCAACTCGTCGTGTTTGGAGGAAGAAGAATACCGAGTTGCATCCCAAGAACACCACACCTACTGTGAAGCATGGGGGTGGAAACATCATGCTTTGGGGCTGTTTTTCTGTTAAGGGGACAGGACGATTGATCCGTGTTAAGGAAAGAATGAATGGGGCCATGTACCGTGAGATTTTGAGCCAAAACCTCCTTCCATCAGTGAGAGCTTTGAATGGTTGACCAAATACTTATTTTCCACCATAATTTACAAATAAATTATTTAAAATTCCTACAATGTGAACTCCTGGATTTTTTTTTTCACATTCTGTCTCTCACAGTTGAAGTGTACCTATGATGAAAATTACAGACCTCTGTCATCATTTTAAGTGGGACAACTTGCACAATCAGTGCCTGATGTAACCTATACGTGCTACAAAGCAATGCAATAAATATATATATAGGGTGTTTTGGGCTAGGAACAGACTAGTTTCAACTCGTAGAGCGAGGCAGAGCTTGAATTGTAGTTTGGTTGACACTGTGTATTAGAGAATTAGTGATGGACAGCAGATATATACACTCACACACACACAATGAGTTGAATGGCCATTCAACATGAAAGCAATTTAAAAGAGAAAAACACAAGTAATATATACATATATAGAATTCCATTAAACTAATCAGTGTCTCTGGATCTTGTTTAAATCTCAGTTCAGATAATAGTTCTTGGAAAAAAGATGGCAGTACAGTCCATGTGCTGCAGGTAAAGTGATAATTGTAAAGGGGTTGGCTCGAGAGCTTCCTACCAGCCCAGACAGGTGGTGAGGTTCCTGGCTGGAATCTTCCAAAACCGATCCTTGGACTAGGTCAGGGGTAGGGAACCTATGGCTCGGGAGCCAGATGTGGCTCTTTTGACGACTGCATCTGGCTCTCGGATAAATCTTAACACGATAAATAATGAATAATTCCACTGGTAATCACAGTGTTAAAAAGAATGTTCAAAATATAAAACATTCTCATGCATTTTTCATCCATCCATCCGTTTCTACCGCACCTGTTCAAGAAGTCGCGTTAATGGTAAGAAGTTATTTATTTATTATTGGTTAGTGTGGGGCTTGCCCTCCTGGGGGTTCTTCAGACCACCAAGCACCAACATGAGAGCCTGTTTCAGGGTTACAATATTGTTTTATTTTTTCAATAAGTCCCTCCGTTGCTTTCCAGCAATTGTATTATTCTCTTTCGTTTTCGCTCCCTCTCTGGCTCCAGCTCCAACCCCGTCTCTCCTCCTGGCTACTGCTTATAAATAAATAAATAAATGGGTTGTACTTGTATAGCGCTTTTCTACCAGGGGCGGTTTAGCTCGGTTGGTAGAGTGGCCGTGCCAGCAACTGGAGGGTTGCAGGTTCGATTCCCGCTTCCGCCATCCTAGTCACTGCCGTTGTGTCCTTGGGCAAGACACTTTACCCACCTGCTCCCAGTGCCACCCACACTGGTTTAAATGTAACTTAGATATTGGGTTTCACTATGTAAAGCGCTTTGAGTCACTAGAGAAAAGCGCTATATAAATACAATTCACACTTCACTACCTTCAAGGTACTCAAAGCGCTTTGACACTACTTCCACATTTACCCATTCACACACACATTCACACACTGATGGAGGGAGCTTATAACAGAGCGACAGGTGATTAGATTACAAGGCCCAGGTGGGCCGTCTACGCACCTGTCGCTGATTTAGAGGCCGGTCCTGGCACACCCCAGTTCACTGCAGGCCCACAGGCCACGCCCCCTCCACAGTTAGCTTCAGAATAACAATGTTATTACAAAGAATAAGAGAACTATTATACTCTAGAAATGTTGGTCTTACTTAATAATGCACGCGTTTAGTTGTGTTCAGTGTTAAAAAAAATATTATATGGCTCTTACGGAAATACATTTTAAAATATTTGGCTTTTTGGCTCTCTCAGCCAAAAAGGTTCCCGACCCCTGGACTATGTGACTATTTTTTCTTAGCTCGCCATCAAAAAGAAAAGCCTGGCCTGTGTAAGAGCCAGAACCATTCTTATAAATCCATGTGTACACAAATCTTCATTAAATAACACTAAAATGTGTTATCTAGTACTCATAATATATTATCCAATAATATACCATCAAGTATTCATAATATATTATTCAATAATATATTATCAATTATTCGATAATTTCTAGTTCTTTCCTCAATATTGCACAATATAAATCAATAAACATCGGAATCACAATATGCAATAAAATGCTAAAATAACCATTAGCAGCATAATTATGACCTATACAAATCACTAAATGTGCTTATTATCTAAACACATAAAAACACACAAATGTGATCATTTTGACTGACTGCCTGGCAACTACAGGCTTAAATAATGCTGTGGTGATTAACAGGTGCATGAGTCCAAATGAACCAGTTGCATGACATGACAGGTGAAAACTAATTGGTAGTCATGGTGATACAAACCTTTTATATGGACGATTGAGAATATGCCACAAAGACTGTTGCAATGAAGAAAGATGAATGCTTAAAGTGCTATTGTCATAAATATGGACTCACCAATTAAGCTGTGTTTGACTGTAGAAGCTCAACGACAAAGAATCTGGCCCTGGAAGTCGGCTCTACAAAGTTACAAAATAGGCCTTTAGTTTAAAAAAACGTCAGCACAATATTTCAGGTGAAAACAAAGTTTAAAGCCAACCTCGAGCAGAAATGCAATCGATCTCTCATGTCCTGTCTCCCGGCTACTTCCTGCTATCGGCTTAAAAGCACCACCAATTGGACCGCGGCGGTCACGTGACATGGGAGGAGTGCACCGAGTTGCCAAAGATTAACTAGAGCAAGAGCATACCAGTCACTTTCGGCTACCGGTATATACCTACAGCTGATTGGACTGTGGCGGTCACGTGACTAAGAAGTGCGCAAAGAGTAAATAGAAAGACAAGAGCATAATAGTCTCCGCAAATGTATTTGACACATGCGTTACACCAGGGGTGCCCACACTTTTTCTGCAGACGAGCTACTTTTCAATTGACCAACTCGAGGGGATCTACCTCATTTATATATATCATTTATATTTATTTATTTATGAAAGAGACATTTTTGTAAACAAGTTAAATGTGTTTAATGATAATACAAGCATGTGTAACACATATAGATGTCTTTCTTTCACAAAGACAAGAATATAAGTTGGTGTATTACCTGATTCTGATGACTTGCATTGATTGGAATCAGACAGTAATGATGATAACGCCCACATTTTCAAATGGAGGAGAAAAAAAGTTGTCCTTTCTGTACAATACCACATGAAAGTGGTTGTTTTTTGGCATCTAATTCATCCAGCTTCCATACACTTTACAAGAAAAACATTGGCGGCAAATTCCGTAGCTTGCTTGATTGACATTCACGGCACCCGAGGGTCTTGTGAGATGACGCTGGCTGCTGCCAGTTCATTATTATGAAAAAATGACAGAGAGGAAGGCGAGAAACACTTTTTATTTCAACAGACTTTCGCGCCGTCCCTTCCGTCAAAACTCTAAAGGCCGACTCTACATTTCCTATCTTCACAATAAAAGCCCTGCTTCACGCTGCCTGCGCTAACAAAATAAGAGTCTCGGAAAGCTGGCGTGCACAAGTGATGTGCACGCCAGCTTTCTGAGGGATCGCTTGTGCATGCCAGTTTTCCGAGACTCTGTATTTAGTTAGCGCAGGCAGCATGAAGCAGGGCTTTTATTGTGAAGATAGGAAATGTGCAGTCGGCCTTTAGAGATTTTACGGAAGGTACGGCGCGAGAGTCTGTTGAAATAAAAAGTGTTTCTCGCCTTCCTCTCGGTCATATTTTCATAATAATGATCTTGCAGCAGCCAGCGTCATCTCACAAGACCCTCCGGTACCGTGAATGTCATTTAAGTGACGTCTTGGTGAAGATTGATGATCACTAATTTTTAGGTCTATTTTTTCTTTTTAAAAGCCTGGCTGGAGATCGACTGACACACCCCCCGCGGTCGACTGGTAGCTCGCGATCGACGTAATGGGCACACCTGCGTTACACTGACTAAATACTTTTTTGCCCCAATGGAAGTAAACTGTTTCACGTTGTCATTATAGGATATTGTGTGGAGAATTTTGAGGACAAAAAGTATTGCATTCCTTTTTTTAAATAAAGCTGTAAAAAATGTGTAAAAAGTGAAGCTTTTTGAATACTTTCATGGATGCACTGTAAATGTATTTACCAACTACTTAATATGGCTTGCAAATGGTTTCTCATTCCAAAGAAAGTCAATCCTTATTTGGACGAGATTAGTTGTAAAAAGCACGTTTGTTCAGCATGCGGAGAGTGACACTTTATATTGTTATTGAGAATCTTAACAGCGGATGACTGCCAAAAAATTTGAAAAGTGAAATGAAGGACGAGCTGTGCATGCCGTTATGAAGTACAGGCGGGATCATCCTTCAAAAGATTTGACAGTTTAAACATAGACCGTCTGGAGTTCCTCATACTGGCTCGGCTTTATGCATTATGGAAGGATTTATTATTCATAACGAATAGTAATAGTGATGATTTTTCCTCGTCTTTTAACAGTGGGACTGTATTGAGTGACGGTGACCGTGGCGACCGTCGGGATTTCTAATGGAACATGCAGTACAGTTGTAGCCGAAGGCAAATCAATGTCAATAACAATGTAGACGTCCACACTATGTGCAGTGTGCTCCAGTACCGGCTCGAGGTTATATGTCAATGGAGCTCAATATGCGATACAATGTGTCAAGCAGGCAGAGTGGAGGATTCTTCTAGAAATATTGCACTGCAATGTTCAGAGTGAAACATCGGTGATGGCGTGGTGCAGGGGTCGGGAACCTTTTGGGCTGAGAGAGCCATACAAGCCAAATATTGGAGATAATATTTTTTTTAAGACTAAACACAATTAAATGCGTGCATTTTTAAGTAAGAACAATATTTTTAGAGTATAAAAGGGGGTCAAATTACAGCTCGGCGTTTCTGGATGTTGTTGATAAATGGCTTTCGGTTTGCATAATATAGCTTTAACTTGCACTTTGAAGCATTTTAAGGGGGTCAAATTACAGCTTAAATAAGTGAAGTGAAGTGAATTATATTTATATAGCGCTTTTCTCTAGTGACTCAAAGCGCTTTTACATAGTGAAACCCAATATCTAAGTTACATTTAAACCAGTGTGGGTGGCACTGGGAGCAGGTGGGTAAAGTGTCTTGCCTAAGGACACAACAGCATTGACTAGGATGGCGGAAGCGGGAATCGAACCTGCAACCCTTTAAGTTGCTGGCACGGCCACTCTACCAACCGAGCTATACCGCCCCAAAAATGACATATTTTAGGAAACTTTGCTAAGTCTCTTATTGTTTTTAATAACATTGTTATTCTGAAACTAACCAACAATAAATAAGTGAACAGGTGCGGTAGGAACCGGATGGATGGATTGGAATGTTTTATATTTTGAACGTTATTTTTGACACTGTCATTACCAGTGGTATTATTCATTACTTATCATGTTAAGCAATTTCAGCTAAGAATTATCTGAGAGCCAGATGCAGTCATCAAAAGAGCCACATCTGGCTCTAGATCCATAGGTTCCCTACCCCTGACGTAGTGGTTCACTCCCACCTGGGCTGCGGGTTTTGTTGCCACTCCTTGACAAAAACAAGACAAAATAGAGACAAAATAGGTTGACCGATAGTCAAAAATACAAACCCCGCTTCCGTATGAGTTGGGAAATTGTGTTAGATGTAAATATAAACGGAAGACAAGGATTTGCAAATCCGTTTCAACCCATATTCAGTTGAATATGCTACAAAGACAACATATATGATGTTCAAACTGATAAACATTGTTTAATTTGATGCCAGCAACACGTGACAATTAATTGGGAAAAGTGGCAATAAATACTGATATAGTTGAGGAATGCTCATCAAACACTTATTTGGAACATCCCACAGGTGTGCAAGCTAATTGGGAACAGGTGGGTGCCATGATTGGGTATGAAAACAGCTTCCCAAACAATGCTCAGTCTTTCACAAGAAAGGATGGGGCGAGGTACACCCCTTTGTGCACAACTGCGTGAGCAAAAAGTCAAAAAGTTTAAGAACGTTTCTCAAACTGCAATTGCAAGAAATTTAGGGATTTCAACATCTATGGTCCATAATATTATCAAAAAGTTCAGAGAATGTGGAGAAATCACTCCATGTAAGCGGCATGGCCGGAAACCAACATTGAATGACCGTGACCTTCCATCCCCGTGTCAAAAACCGACATCAATCTCCAAAGGATATCACTACATGGGCTCAGGAACACTTCAGAAAACCACTGTCACTAAATACAGTTTGTCGCTACATCTGTAAGTGCAAGTTAAAGCTCGACTATGCAAAGCGAAAGCCATTTATCAACAACATCCAGAACAGCCGCCGGCTTCTCTGGGCCCGAGATCATCTGAAATGGACTGATGCAAAGTGGAAGAGTGTTCTGTGGTCTGACAAGTCCACATTTAAAATTGCTTTTGGAAATTTTCGACATTGTGTCCTCCGACAATTTCCTAACTCATATGGAAACTGAGATGGACAATCCAACCACAAGGCCACTGAGTGGCAGTCTGCACCCTTTATGATTGGGTCTTAGAGCTCGGTGCGCAGTGAGTGGGACCCGTTTGCAGTGAGGGTTGGACTCTGCCCTGGCTGCCCTTTGTCACTAATTCTGCCAACTATATCAACCTTGTAGATTGTTATGGTACTAATAGGTTAAGCCGTTTGTCACTAATTCTGTTCATAACTTTCATGGACAGAATTTCTTGGTGCAGTTAGGGAGTTGAGGAGATCTGTTTTGGTAGCTGCATGATTAGGTTTTTGCTTTATGCGGATGATGTGGTCTTGCTGGCTTCACCTGGGCTGTGATCTGCAGCTCGCACTGGATCGGTTCGCAGAGCCCAAAAAAAGTCTGCGGGCTATAGAGCGTTTTCCGTTCGGGCTCCAGGACTCTGGAATGCCCTCCTGGTAACAGTTCGAGATGCTACCTCAGTAGAAGAATTTAAGTCTCACCTTAAAACTCATCTGTATACTCTAGCCTTTAAATAGACCTCCTTTTTAGACCAGTTGATCTGCCACTTCTTTTCTTTCTCCTATGTCCCCCCCTCCCTTGTGGAGGGGGTCCGGTCCGATAACCATGGATGAAGTACTGGCTGTCCAGAGTCGAGACCCAGGATGGACCGCTCGTCGGGACCCAGGATGGCCCGCTCGCCTGTATCGGTTGGGGACATCTCTACGCTGCTGATCCGCCTCCGCTTGAGATGGTCTCCTGTGGACGGGACTCTCGCTGCTGTCTTGGATCCGCTTGAACTGAACTCTAGCGGCTGTGTTGGAGCCACTATGGATTGAACTTTCACAGTATCATGTTAGACCCGCTCGACATCCATTGCTTTCGGTCCCCTAGAGGGGGGGGGGGGGGTTGCCCACATCTGAGGTCCTCTCCAAGGTTTCTCATAGTCAGCATTGTCACTGGCGTCCCACTGGATGTGAATTCTCCCTGCCCACTGGGTGTGAGTTTTCCTTGCCCTTTTGTGGGTTCTTCCGAGGATGTTGTAGTCGTAATGATTTGTGCAGTCCTTTGAGACATTTGTGATTTGGGGCTGTATAAATAAACATTGATTGATTGATTGACTGAGTGTGAAGCGACTGTAATGACAATCAGCACCTACAAATCCGAGGTTTTTCGTCTGAAAAAGTGTCATCTCCGGGTCGGGCACAAGATCCCGAGTTCAAGTGGGGCGATGGAGTTATGGACGGGCTATTGGGTGATGCGTCAGCGGTCATGCAGACTCTGCATCAGTGTTTGAGGAGAGAGCATAGCCAAAAGGCAAAACTCTTAGATTTCTGGGTGATCCATATTCCTATCCTCCCCCATGGTGATGAACATTGGGTTGTGACTGGAAGGACACGATTTTGGGTACCGTACAAACATCCAAATTGTGTTTCGCCCATATGGTTGGCAAGACTTTACTTTGGGGTGAGAAACTCTGTCATTCGGGGCAAGAACTCGGATGAAGTCACTGCTCCTGCACACCGAGAGGAGCCAGGCATCTGGTTGGGTTGCCTCCCTGGAGAGATATTCAAGGCACACCTGACCCGTAAGGGGTCACTGGAAAGACCCCGCACACGGAGATACTATGTTTCCCAGCTGGTCTCTGAACACCTCTGTATCCCCCCCCCAGGAGGAGCTGGATGAGGTAGCCGGGGAGCGGAACATGAAGGTATTTGGAGCGGGATATATTCAGAACGGCTGACTGAGTTTGTGACATTTTTTGACGTTTAGACCAGTGGTTCCCCCAACCTTTTTGTAGATGTATGTACAGTGAATGCATGTGTACATGTATGTGTATATGTATGTATGTATGTACAGCGAATGTATATGTACATATATGTGTATGTTTGTACAGTGAATGTATATGTACATGTATGTATATATGTATGTTTTTACAGTGAATGTATATGTACATATATGTGTATATGTATGTTTCTACAGTGAATGTATATGTACATATATGTGTATATGTATGTTTGTACAGTGAATGTATATGTACATATATGTATATATGTATGTTTTTACAGTGAATGTATATGTACATGTATGTATATATGTATGTTTCTACAGTGAATGTATATGTACATATATGTGTATATGTATGTTTGTACAGTGAATGTATATGTACATATATGTGTATATGTATGTTTGTACAGTGAATGTATATGTACATGTATGTACATATACATGTACATATATATATGTACATGTTCCGGGGAGCGGAACATGAAGGTATTTGGAGCGGGATATATTCAGAACGGCTGACTGAGTTTGTGACATTTTTTGACGTTTAGACCAGTGGTTCCCCCAACCTTTTTGTAGATGTATGTACAGTGAATGCATGTGTACATGTATGTGTATATGTATGTATGTATGTACAGCGAATGTATATGTACATATATGTGTATGTTTGTACAGTGAATGTATATGTACATATATGTATATATGTATGTTTTTACAGTGAATGTATATGTACATGTATGCATATATGTATGTTTCTACAGTGAATGTATATGTACATATATGTGTATATGTATGTTTGTACAGTGAATGTATATGTACATATATGTGTATATGTATGTTTGTACAGTGAATGTATATGTACATGTATGTATATATACATGTACATATATATATGTACATGTTCCGGGGAGCGGAACATGAAGGTATTTGGAGCGGGATATATTCAGAACGGCTGACTGAGTTTGTGACATTTTTTGACGTTTAGACCAGTGGTTCCCCCAACCTTTTTGTAGATGTATGTACAGTGAATGCATGTGTACATGTATGTGTATATGTATGTATGTATGTACAGCGAATGTATATGTACATATATGTGTATGTTTGTACAGTGAATGTATATGTACATATATGTGTATATGTATGTTTTTACAGTGAATGTATATGTACATATATGTGTATATGTATGTTTGTACAATGAATGTATATGTACATATATGTGTATATGTATGTTTGTACAGTGAATGTATATGTACATATATGTATGTTTGTACAGTGAATGTATATGTACATATATGTGTATATGTATGTTTGTACAGTGAATGTATATGTACATGTATGTGTATATGTATGTTTCTACAGTGAATGTATATGTACATATATGTGTATATGTATGTTTGTACAGTGAATGTATATGTACATATATGTGTATATGTATGTTTGTACAGTGAATGTATATGTACATATATGTGTATATGTATGTTTCTACAGTGAATGTATATGTACATGTATGTATATATGCATGTTTGTACAGTGAATATATATGTACAGCAGGGGTGTCTAAAGTGCGGCCCAGGGGCCATTTGCGGGCCGCAGCTAATTATTTACCGGCCCGCCACACATTCTGGAAATGCTATTGCAAAAATAAAAAAGAACATTCGAAATATTGGAATGAGGTGAAATCTATCAAGAAAAAGTTGCAATGTTGACAAAAAGCTGCCATGCAGGCTGTTTTTTTTTCTCTTTTGCTTTATTTTATCATGTAAAAACCATCTTTACCATGAATTGATTAACGTGGGCCCCGACTTAAACAAGTAGAAAAACTTTTTTCGGGTTTTACCATTTAGTGGTCAATTGTACGGAATATGTACTGAACTGTGCAATCTACTAATTACAAGTTTCAATCCATCAATTATTTAAAAAAATTTTTTTTGCTATTGCTCCAAAAAAATATGAAAAAAAATCCATGTTATAATGAATTATTTTCAGTTAGTTTAAGTTAGAAATTAGTTCATGTATTTCACTTTAAAATGTTTTGTGTGGTAAATATTGCATGTATTGTGCAGTTGCCATACAAAAACCAAGTTTTCTTTGACAAAAGAGCATAAATAATAGTTTAAACCTAAAATCGACAGATATATCTGAAATTGATCTTGTAACTTAAGTGTTGAAAGTTAAAAAAAAACCTAATATAAATGTATAACTTTCTGAGTGGGCACCTTTTGGATCCCAAACATATTTAGTGGTATTTTATTTATCTTTTCACTGTGATTACTCAAAAATAACAAATAATTAAAATCAATGGTGTCCTGCATTATTGATCCTTTAGGGATCTAATTACTAAATACTGCATATTTCAGTTTTACTATTAAAAAAACAAACATGTTTTTGACAGAAAAGCCATAAAACCTTTTTTTTTTTTTTTATATATATAGAGATTTACTGTAGGCGTTAAATAAAAAAATAATACAAATTTGACTTATTTTTAACATTTTAATAACTGAGACCCTTTATGGTCCCCGGGACACCTAAAGGTAAAATACATTTTAAAATGAAAAATATCAAAATATCTTTAATTTTTCCATGTGTGGTCCTCAGTGGAAAAAGTTTGGACACCCCAGATGTACAGTATTTGTGTATGTGCGTGTGGATGTACAAACTTTTGTGTGTGTAGGCATGTACTGTATTTGTGTATGTATGTAGGAGTGTGTGTACCTATGTGTGTGCTTTACTGGTACTCTAAAACCATCTGTGACACCTCACTACTCAAAAGTCAACAGGACTACGGAGTCACGGACGTTGTATATAACAATAAAACAATGTTCAGGATTTGCTGTGTGCTTATTAAGTGTTTGTCATGCAGAAAACACACTTCTGGAGTGAAGATGATAATTGTATTGCCAGCGAGCCAACAGATGGCAGCATAGTTCAACAATTCTGCTCAATCTGCAACGCTTCAGCAATGAGATCCTTTATGCTTAAAGCAGGGGTGTCAAACTCAAATACAGAGTGGGCCAAAATTTAAAAAAGGAACAGAGACGCGGGTCAAAGTTGAACGAATTAACCTTTTAATAGGGACCCAAACAAGTTTTGCATTGAATATTGAACAAGCAAGGCTTATAAAACGTTATAGTGACATGTAAAATCGAGTTTTAAATAATAATCATTAAAAAATATCAATGGCATATCAAATAAAATTTAAATAAAAATTAAATGTCTATTTTCTATTTGCAGCCCATTGAGGTAAATATCAAAATAAACTTTTTCCACAGGCTAATACATTTCCAAATAAAACAACAATAACAAATTAATCAAACATTCAAGCCTTGAAGTAGCAAGAGAAGGTGCATGAGTAAAACATTAATTATTGCTTGGGTCCTGGAAGAGTTAGTGCTGCAAGGGGTTCTGGGTATTTGTTCTGTTGTGTTTATGTTTAACCGAGCTATACCGGGGCAGAGCAGCCGTGCCAGCAACTTGAGGGTTGCAGGTTCGATTCCCGCTTCCGCTATCCTAGTCACTGCCGTTGTGTCCATGGTCAAGACACTTTACCCACCTGCTCCCAGTGCCACCCACACTGGTTTAAATGTAACTTAGATATTGGGTTTCACTATGTAAAGCACTTTGAGTCACTAGAGAAAAGCGCTATATAAATATAATTCACTTCACTTCACTTGTGTTACGGTGCAGATGTTCTCCTATAAGTCTGTCTACTTTTGCAACGGTCTCCTAGTATGCAAATGCCCCAACAACTTCACGCATTAAAAAAATAAAGACTTCACCACACGTCTCAAAATAAAGCTTGGAGCTCTGCTAATTAATATCCATCAGTCTTCAAGTTTAATCATTCTATTTTTCTTCCGTAAATATGCATCTATTGTAACCCAGCTGGATTCTGTAGTTTGAGAGAGGCTAAAAAAAGCTTGTTTTTTAAAATCGCAAAAATGTAAATGGGGTATTGTTGGCGGTTTTTGAATGGTTGTTTATTGGATTTTATGGGCAAAATAGAGGACCTCCCATTGGCACTTGTGTTTATTTTTCTTTAATATTTTAATATTATATTAGTGATTCCCAAAGCCCAAAAAAAGTCTGCGGGCTATAGAGCGTTTTCCGTTAGGGCTCCGGTACTCTGGAATGCCCTCCCGGTAAAAGTTCGAGATGCCACCTCAGTAGAAGCATTTAAGTCTCACCTTAAAACTCATTTGTATACTCAAGCCTTTAAATAGACTCCCTTTTTAGACCAGTTGATCTGCCGTTTCTTTTCTTTTTCTTCTATGTCCCACTCTCCCTTGTGGAGGGGGTCCGGTCCGATCCGGTGGCCATGTACTGCTCGCCTGTGTATCGGCTGGGGACATCTCTGCGCTGCTGATCCGCCTCCGCTTGGGATGGTTTCCTGCTGGCTCCGCTGTGAACGGGACTCTCGCTGCTGTGTTGGATCCGCTTTGGACTGGACTCTCGCGACTGTGTTGGATCCATTATGGATTGAACTTTCACAGTATCATGTTAGACCCGCTCGACATCCATTGCTTTCCTCCTCTCCAAGGTTCTCATAGTCATCATTGTCACCGACGTCCCACTGGGTGTGAGTTTTCCTTGCCCTTATGTGGGCCTACTAAGGATGTCGTAGTGGTTTGTGCAGCCCTTTGAGACACTAGTGATTTAGGGCTATATAAGTAAACATTGATTGATTGATTGATAATATTTAGAATACATTTTTTTTAAATCCATCCGTCGTCATGTCTTTCATAATGATTGTGAACGATAGGCAGAATTCCTTCTTTAAGGGACTGATTAAAACGTTAAAAAGTTGATGTGTTTTGTTGTCTTCTAGCGTATATATTATTTATCTATTTTCTCTGTGAAAAAAAAATCTTGCAATATGCATTTTCTTGCATATTCTTCTTCACATTCGCAAGCAGCGGACCAAACAACTCCCAAGAGCACACTGAAGAAAAAAAAGTGGGTTCCATTATAGATGCACCACAGGAGTTAGGATCGCTGGTTTCTGAATTGCCCATAAAAAGTGTCACATGTCTGCTGCTTGTTTAAAAACACAGCAATATCCGCATGATAACATTAAAGTGCAGTAAATGACCGTGTGTCTCCGTGGTGAAAGCCCTGGCCACATAGTACACGGAAAATGGGCGGCGTGGCGGAGTGGAATAGTGGCCGTGCGCAACCCCAGGGTCCCTGGTTCAAATCCCACCTAGTACCAACCTCGTCACGTCCGTTGTGTCCTGAGCAAGACACTTCACCCTTGCTCCTGATGGGTGCTGGTTGGCGCCTTGCTTGGCAGCTCCCTCCATCAGTGTGTGAATGTGTGTGTGAATGGGTAAATGTGGAAGTAGTGTCAAAGCGCTTTGAGTACCTTGAAGGTAGAAAAGCGCTATACAAGTACAACCCATTTATTTATTTGTTATTCTTGTTTGGTGTGGGTTCACAGTGTGGTGCATATTTGTAAGATTGATACAGTTGTTTATACGGCCACCCTCAGTGTGACCTGTATGGCTGTTGAACAAGTATGCCTTGCATTCACTTGTGTGCGTGAGTGTGTAAAAGCCGCATATATCATGTGACCGGGTTGGCACGCTATTTCTATGTTGGAAAAGCGGACGTGACGACAGGTTGTAGAGGACGCTAAAGGCAGTGCCGTTAATGCACGCCCCCAATATTGTCGTCCGGTTAGAAATGGGGAGAAATTCGTGAAAATGTTTACCCCGAGAGATTTTCGGGAGGGGCACTGAAATTTGGGAGTCCGGGAAAATCGGGAGGGTTGGCAAGTATGAGTATTAGTGGTGAATGGGGTGTTACAGTGGCAGAGATGTATGGATAACCTCCAGATGCATTTGCAACGATTAAGTCAACGAAATCACAAAAGTGAGTTTTTTTGATGTTGTTGACTTATGTGCTAATCAGACATATTTGATCGCAGCATGACTGCCAGTTAATCGATGCTAACATGCTATGCTAATCGATGCTAACATGCTATTTACGCTAGCTGTATGTACATTTGAAACTAGATACCCACATTTAATGCAAAACAAACACTTACCAATCGACGGATTTAAGTTGCTCCAGTGTCACAAGATGCGAAAGTCCTGATCGTTTGGTCCGCACATTTTACCGGCGATGCTAATAAGGCAGCCATGCTATGGTCCACTTCATTAGGTACACCCATGCTATGGCCGAATAGCGTCAATAGCTATTCGCTCAATAGCTTCAATTTCTTCTTCAATTTCGTTTTCGCTATCTGCCGCCATACTCCATCTGTTTCAATACATGCGTAATCTGTTGAATCACTTAAGCCGCTGAAATCAGAGTCTGAGTCCGAGCTAATGTCGCTATATCTTGCTCTGGTAACCGCCATGTTTTTTGTATTGGCAGCCCTGTATGACGTCACAGGGAAATGGACAGACGCATCGCAAATAGGGAAAATCAAGAACTTTAATGCTTTTTTTTTTTAGGGATATTCCGGGAGGTGTAAAATTTTGAAAAAAACTTCGAAAAATAAAACAAGCCACTGGGAACTGATTTTTATTGTTTTCAACCCTTTTGAAGTTGTGATAATGTTCCCCTTTAAATACTAAAGTAACAATCAAGACACCCGTGCGCGTAAAGCAAGAGCAGCTGGGACGAAACAGAAACCATGGTAACCAAAACAGGAAAGTGCACACACAAACTAAGGGATCGGAAGAGTCCAAAAATAATGAAAACACACAAAAGGACTCAAGAACAAGACTAAGGATGTGATCCGGGAAGCGGATCACAACACATTTAGTTCCCTTGAGCACAACAACTCTCCTGCACTCATTCAGTCAATACATCAAAGTGCTCTCGTTATCTATTGTGATACTTTGTGTGCTTTTAAGTTACATTAAAAAAAATATTTTCAGTGTTTGTCTTGTTTTGATGGTTTAATATCAGTCCAAAGAAATTAATGGACATTTGATATAATGATTTGCAACATTCAGGAAAGTATCCACAGCGTGGTCAACACTTGCCCCTTTCTTTCAACCGCACAGCAAGAAGATTAACCAACAAGGTAGAGTGGATTTGATCTTTTATTCCGAATCATTGTCGTGACCTAACTATTAAAAGTTAAGGAGTTTTGTGATTTTAAACAGTGAGTGCACCTCAGGTTTAGTGACAACGGGTGTGTGTGTAAGCCAGGGGCGTCGCCAGACATATTTTTCACTGGGGCACGTGCCCCAGTAAAAATGTCACCAATAAAAAAAAAACCGCTTCAGAGTTTTAAGTCTACATAACATAGACAACAGCACACATATTACTTAGTATGGTAATTGATTGCTACTGTATTCACTCCACGTAACAATGAGCACATGGCTAATTAATATGGTAATTTATTCACGTGTGGATCGAGACTTCAGTTGAGAGAGAGAGAGAGGATGAGAATCACTGCGTGAGGTAGGTGACGTTAGCCAACAACAATTTGTTAATTACAATATTTTGATTTTGATTTGACTCAAACTGTGACTCCTAGATGGATATCAGAAAGTTATTCGCCCTAAGCAGGGAAGAAGAAGCGAGGAATGAGAGATGTAAGTGAAGTCCTAGCTAGCTAGGCAACATCATTGTCTTAAGTTAATGCTAAGTTAGCTAACGTTCTTCCTTGTATCAAGACAAACATATTCATTTGCTGTACGAGCTGTCGGGGGAATTTCCAATCAACATGAAACATAATGTTGGTTATTGTCTGCTGCTTCTGCATCAATGATGATTTGGAGTAAGCATGTGTGAGTTGAGGGCTTCTCGAATGGTTTTATCTTTAGGAAGAAAAATATTTTTCCATATCAAGTCGTGAGCCAAATTTTTTAATCATTCAAGTTTATTTCACAGAAAAATAGCACAGTAGTCTTGTCTTGTTAATCAGTGTGACTTTGACTAAAATAATCTTGTTTTGTCACCAGAAAAATGGCTACAGCTAAAGCATCTGGTTTTGTTTCCAGAAAAAATTGTAACATTTCTGTATTTGTTTTCAGAAAGATGGCTGAAAATATTGGGTTTTGTTGCCCCATTAGGATTTAAAAAAAATATATTTCCATGTCTGTCCTGAGTCTTCCTCCAACTTTTTAAGTCGGTTTGCCTTCTGCTAAAATACTCACTAATAGTCACTAGAAAAATGACTAAAAATATCTGGTTTTGTTGCCACAATTTAAATTTTTTCCACCTAAACTTTTTTTCTTTTTCATGCACACATGTGACTGTGACTCACTGAAAGTGACACACAATCCACTTTTATGTCACGACCCAGCAGTTGGGAACCACTGGTCAACTGTATAACAGTTACTGTAATATTTCCATGTCTGTCCAGAGTGATTGACCACTTTGCAAAAAGGAAAAGGAGACGTTACAGTTTACTTCTCAGAAAATGATTCCCTGAACAGACACACAACAGGTGTTCATTTATTCTACTACTGTGGCTTTATTGTTTTGTGTATATTTTATAGTTTTGTGTGTCTGAAATAGGATTAGCCACATTGCCACAAAAGGAAATTAAATAATATAAAAGAACCCAGAGATGTAGGGGTGCTTTATTTTTTATTTTACTTTTGTAGATGTTAAATTTGCAGATGATTACTGCAATATATATTTCAAAAATATTCATTGCTCTTCCTTTTTGCTTTTACCAGTAGCAGTTTAGAAGTCTGGAGTAAAAAAAGTGCACAAGTAGGTCAAATGCATTAGTTAATTTCAGGTGGTTAATCAAACATAATCTGATATGATTTCATAGTTTAAAGCACTATTTATGTATTTTTTATGATAGATAAGTGCTAAAAATGTTTTTGCCTGCGCGCTTTGCACGCTCACATGAATTATTTGTGCCCCAGGTGTGCCCCGGTACAGTATTAGGTCTAGTGACGCCCCTGGTGTAGGCAGTGTGGCTGCATAGGAGGACAGTTTAGCTAGTTGTTGTTTTTGCTTTGTTATCAGATAGAACAGGGGTCGGGAACCTTTTTGGTTTAAAGAGCCACAAAAAGCTAAATATGTTAAAATCAATTTCTGTGAGAGCCATATCATACTTTTTTAAACACTGAATACCACTAAATGCGTGCATTTTTAAGTAAGACAACTATAACAAGTAGGGATGTCCGATAATATTGGACTGCCGATATTATCGGCTGATTAATGCTTTAAAATGTAATATCGGAAATTATCGGTATCGGTTTCAAAAAGTAAAATGTGTGACTTTACATGGACTTTGAGGGAAGTACAGAGCGCCAATAAACCTTAGAGGCACTGCCTTTGCGTGCTGGCCCGGTCACATATCTATGGCTTTTCATGCACACACAAGTGAATGCAACGCATACTTGGTCAACAGCCATACAGGTCACACTGAGGGTGGCCGTATACACAACTTTAACATTGTTCAAATCAATCAATCAAATGTTTACTTATATAGCCCTAAATCACTAGTGTCTCAAAGGGCTGCACAAACCACTACGACATCCTCGGTAGGCCCACATAAGGGCAAGGAAAACTCCCACCCAGTGGGACGTCGGTGACAATGATGACTATGAGAACCTTGGAGAGGAGGAAAGCAATGGATGTCAAGCGGGTCTAACATGATACTGTGAAAGTTCAATCCATAATGGATCCAACACAGCCGCAAGAGTCCAGTCCAAAGCGGATCCAACACAGCAACGAGAGTCCCGTTCACAGCGGAGCCAGCAGGAAAACATCCCAAGCGGAGGCGGATCAGCAGCGCAGAGATGTCCCCAGCCGATACACAGGCGAGCAGTACATGGCCAACGGATCGGACCGGACCCCCTCCACAAGGGAGAGTGGGACATAGGAGAAAAAGAAAAGAAACGACAGATCAACCGGTCTAAAAAGGGAGTCTATTTAAAGGCTAGAGTATACAAATGGGTTTTAAGGCGAGACTTAAATGCTTCTACTGAGGTGGCATCTCGAACTTTTACCGGGAGGGCATTCCAGAGTACTGGAGCCCGAAATGAAAACGCTCTATAGCCCGCAGACTTTTTTTGGGCTTTGGGAATCACTAATAAGCCGGAGTCCTTTGAACGCAGATTTCTTGCCGGGACATATGGTACAATACAATCGGCAAGATTGTATTGTACCATACATTGTTACAAATATGCGCCACACTGTGAACCCACACCAAACAAGAATGACAAAAACACATTTCGGGAGAACATCCGCACCGTAACACAATTCCAAGTTGCTGTTTTGAGGCATGTTAAAAAAAAATAATGCACTTTGTGACTTCAATAATAAATATGGCAGTGCCATGCTGGCATTTTTTTCCATAACTTGAGTTGATTTATTTTGGAAAACCTTGTGACATTGTTTAATGCATCTAGCGGGACATCACAACAAAATTAGGCATAATAATGTGTTAATTCCACAACTGTATATATCGGTATTGGTTGATATCGGTAATTAATAGTTGGACAATATCGGAATAAAGCCTTTATCGGACATCTCTAATCAATCAATCAATCAATCAATCAATGTTTATTTATATAGCCCCAAATCACAAATGTCTCAAAGGACTGCACAAATCATTACGACTACAACATCCTCGGAAGAACCCACAAAAGGGCAAGGAAAACTCACACCCAGTGGGCAGAGAGAATTCACATCCAGTGGGACGCCAGTGACAATGCTGACTATGAGAAACCTTGGAGAGGACCTCAGATGTGGGCAACCCCCCCCCCCTCTAGGGGACCGAAAGCAATGGATGTCGAGCGGGTCTAACATGATACTGTGAAAGTTCAATACATAGTGGCTCCAAGACAGCAGTGAGAGATATAACAAGTCTATTATTTTTTCAAACAACGTTGTTATTCTGAAGCTAACCAATAATAAACAAAATACTTTTTACCATCAATGCGACATCTTGAACAGGTCCGGTAGAAAAACAGATGGCTGGATTAAAATGCATGAGAATTTTTTATATGTTGGACGTTATTTTTAACACTGTGATTATCAGCGGGATTACTCATTACTTATCGAGTTAAGCAATGTCAGCTAAGATTTATCCGAGAGCCAGATGCAGTCATCAAAAGAGCCACATCTGGCTCGAGAGCCATAGTTTCCCTACCCCTGAGATAGAAAGTTGACCCGTCGCTGTTATGTTTGTTTGATTTACAGTGATGTCTAGCACTTTATAGTGTGTTCAAAGTGTACAAACCTTAACAAAAATACGGACTCCTGGCAAGCTTGGAGCCTATTATTCATATTCACCATACACCATGAATTGATTAACGTGGACCCCGACTTAAACAAGTTGAAAAACTTATTCTGGGTGTTACCATTTAGTGGTCAATTGTACGGAATATGTACTGAACTGTGCAATCTACTAATAAAAGTTTCGATCAATCAATCAAACCTTGTTTTTTTGGAGAAATTAGCTTCACTATACAAACGTTTGTATTTAAAAACACTATTCAAGAACAAATTACAGTCGTAAATTGAGGTTCTGCTGAGTTGAACAGGGAGCCTGGTGATTCAGTAATAAAAATAATAATATAATAAAACAATTTATCTGATCCGGGAAGCAATTCAAGGCTTGTAGAGCAGCAAATATAGTAGCGAATGGCAAAGAGACATAAATACATTTTGCGGCCGTAAACATTAAAACACTATAAAGAGTGAATAATTACACAAATAATAAGGATAATTGTTAAAGGTGCTTTAATACCCAATAAAAAGGAAAACAACACTTGAGGATTAAAAAAAAGGATATAAATGAAAATAATAAGTGAAGTGAATTATATTTATATAGCGCTTTTCTCTAGTGACTCAAAGCGCTTTACATAGTGAAACCCAATATCTAAGTTACATTTAAACCAGTGTGGGTGGCACTGGGGGCAGGTGGGTAAAGTGTCTTGCCCAAGGACACAACGGCAGTGACTAGGATGGCGGAAGCGGGAATCGAACCTGCAACCCTCAAGTTGCTGGCACGGCCACTCTACCAACTGAGCTATACCGCCCCCGGATAAACAACTTATAATACTTTTGGAAAGGTCTCTGGAGTAGTAAAAATAATCCTACTGCAACAAAATCTGGTCTTGGGGATCAGCATTCGACTGTTAAACAGCAAAGACAGATTCAAGAACTTCAGGCTATTAGCATTGGATCGACTAAAATAAGCACTGCTGCCACCTAGCTGCAGGCTTGTGTATCGTTCTAACATGATTGCTAGCATTTGGCAAAAATAATGACACCCTGCTCTACGTTACTCCCGAGAAGGTCCCGACCCACTAGTTGGGAAAATCTGGTTTGAAGGGAAACTTACATTTTGCTCTTTGTTTACAGTCGGTAATTGATTGTATTAAGTAAAGAAGTTAAACATTGTGCTGATATAATCCAGCTTAAGACGTTTGTAGCCTGTATGTTACTTAAGTAAAGCACTGTACAAGTATTAAGTAAACAATGAATTATATAACTGGGCTAGATCATCCATCCATCCATCCATCATCTTCCGCTTATCCGAGGTCGGGTCGCGGGGGCAACAGCCTAAGCAGGGAAACCCAGACTCCCCTCTCCCCAGCCACTTCGTCTAGCTCTTCCCGGGGGATCCCGAGGCGTTCCCAGACCATAGTCTTCCCAACGTGTCCTGGGTCTTCCCCGTGGCCTCCTACCGGTTGGACGTGTCCTAAACACCTCCCTAGGGAGGCGTTCGGGTGGCATCCTGACCAGATGCCCGAACCACCTCATCTGGCTCCTCTCGATGTGAAGGAGCAGCGGCTTTACTTTGAGTTCCTCCCGGATGGCAGAGCTTCTCACCCTATCTCTAAGGGAGAGCCCCGCCACACGGCGGAGAAAACTCATTTCGGCCGCTTGTACCCGTGATCTTATCCTTTCGGTCATGACCCAAAGCTCATGACCATAGGTGAGGATGGGAACGTAGATCGACCGGTAAATTGAGAGCTTTGCCTTCCGGCTCAGCTCCTTCTTCACCACAACGGATCGGTACAACGTCCGCATTACTGAAGACGCCGCACCGATCCGCCTGTCGATGTCACGATCCACTCTTCCCCCACTCGTGAACAAGACTCCTAGGTACTTGAACTCCTCCACTTGGGGCAGGGTCTCCTCCCCAACCCGGAGATGGCATTCCACCCTTTTCCGGGCGAGAACCATGGACTCGGACTTGGAGGTGCTGATTCTCATTCCGGTCGCTTCACACTCGGCTGCGAACCGATCCAGCGAGAGCTGAAGATCCCGGTCAGATGAAGCCATCAGGACCACATCATCTGCAAAAAGCAGAGACCTAATCCTGCGGTTACCAAGCCAGAACCCCTCAACGCCTTGACTGCGCCTAGAAATTCTGTCCATAAAAGTTATGAACAGAAGCTGGGCTAGATCAGAAGAAACTAAATTGAGCTCTAGGAATGGAGAGTAATGAAGAAAGAACACATGTTTTAAGTTTAAATGGTACCAAATTATATTAAAGAATTATAGGAAAAATAAACAACAACAAAAAGACATGTAAATTCGAAAGGCCATTCACATTTTCAACATAAATTACAGAACGTTCAATATTTACAATGTGATACAGTACTTGATTCAGTCCTTGTTTTTACCAAGAATGGTATAGGCGCAACACGACCGTTCATTAAACGACCTCCAGAGGGGTTTTAGTGAAGGTAACGGGTAAATGTGAAAGTTCAGGGAGGACAGAAATGAACTTGTTGCGTTATGAAAAACCAAAGGGAAAAAACAGAGCGGCTGCTGAGGAGCCTCCTACCCGCCCGGCTCGGTTGGGTGGATTCAGTTCGGTTGGTTCGGTTCCAGGCATAAAGCTTCAGTCAATCAATCAATCAATCAATGTTTATTTATATAGCCCCAAATCACAAATGTCTCAAAGGACTGCACAAATCATTACGACTACAACATCCTCGGAAGAACCCACAAAAGGGCAAGGAAAACTCACACCCAGTGGGCAGGGAGAATTCACATCCAGTGGGACGCCAGTGACAATGCTGACTATGAGAAACCTTGGAGAGGACCTCAGATGTGGGCAACCCCCCCTCTCTAGGGGACCGAAAGCAATGGATGTCGAGCGGGTCTAACATGATACTGTGAAAGTTCAATCCATAGTGGCTCCAACACAGCCGCGAGAGTTCAGTTCAAGCGGATCCAAGACAGCAGCGAGAGTCCCGTCCACAGGAAACCACCTCAAGCGGAGGCGGATCTGCAGCGTAGAGATGTCCCCAACCGATACAGGCGAGCGGTCCATCCTGGGTCTCGACTCTGGACAGCCAGTACTTCATCCATGGTCATCGGACCGGACCCCCTCCACAAGGGAGGAGGGGACATAGGAGAAAGAAAAGAAGCGGCAGATCAACTGGTCTAAAAATATACAGATGAGTTTTAAGGTGAGACTTAAATGCTTCTACTGAGGCAGCATCTCGAACTGTTACCGGGAGGGCATTCCAGAGTACTGGAGCCCGAACGGAAAACGCTCTATAGCCCGCAGACTTTTTTTGGGCTCTAGGAATCACTAATAAGCCGGAGTCCTTTGAACGCAGATTTCTTGCCGGGACATATGGTACAATACAATCGGCAAGATAGGCTGGAGCTAGACCGTGTAGTATTTTATACGCAAGAAGTAAAACCTTAAAGTCACATCTTAAGTGCACAGGAAGCCAGTGCAGGTGAGCCAGTACAGGCGTAATGTGATCAAACGTTCTTGTTCTTATCAAAAGTCTAGCAACCGCATTTTGTACCAACTGTAATCTTTTAATGCTAGACATGGGGAGACCCGAAAATAATACATTACAGTAATCGAGACGAGACGTAACAAACGCATGGATAATGATCTCGGCGTCTTTAGTGGACAAAATGGAGCGAATTTTAGCGATATTACGGAGATGAAAGAAGGCCGTTTTAGTAACGCTTTTAATGTGTGACTCAAAGGAGAGAGTTGGGTCGAAGATAATACCCAGATGTTTTACAGAGTCACCTTGTTTTATTATTTGGTTGTCAAATGTTAAAGTTGTATTATTAAATAGAGGTCGGTGTCTAACAGGACCGATAATCAGCATTTCTGTTTTTTTGGCATTAAGTTGCAAAAAGTTAGCGGACATCCATTGTTTAATTTCATTAAGACACGCTTCCAACTGACTACAGTCCGGCGTGTTGGTCAGCTTTAGGGCCATGTAGAGTTGGGTGTCATCAGCATAACAGTGAAAGCTAATACCGTAGTTGGCTCCTGCAGTTCGACATTATTACATTTCAGTTAAAAGCTTAGTTAGTAATTAGTGTCAAAACCGAGTCACATACCTGCAGCAACGTCCCTCTCGCTCTTCCTGGAAGCAGCCCACTACTGGATTTTATGCTTCCCGCAATAGGTCACGTGACCGCGTGACGCAATGACGCACGCGGTCATGTGACCGCGTGACGCAATGACGCACGCAAAGACACGAAAATAGGATATTTAAGTAAAATTATATTTAAATAGAAAGATATTTAATTTGAAATAATTTTCAATGGGGTTTTGAGAGGATATTAAAATGAGAATATTTAATGGGGTTTTGTCACCCAGGTTACACGTTGTTCAAATTAATAGTGCTCACAAAATACAAAGAAGAAATATCAGAAATACTTTCAATCTTATTAAAAATAAGATATTCTTCATCTCAGTATGCTTATAATAACTGACTTAACTAATTACATTTTACAAAACTGGGTCAGGTCTTGGTGATCATGTTTAGTTTGGCTATGTTCTGTTTGGTTTTTTGCACTCTGTCAGTTCCTGTTTTTTCACTCCCTGCTTTGTTTCCATGACAACCCCTTAGTTTTCACCTGTCATGCATCGGATTCATTTGGACTCATGCCCCTGTTAATCACCACAGCACTATTTAAGCACTTATTTGGAACATCCCACAGGTGTGCGGGCTAATTGGAAACAGGTGGGTGCCATGATTGGGTATAAAAACATGTTCCCAAAAAATGCTCAGTCTTTCTCAAGAAATGATCGGGCGAGGTACACCCCTTTGTCCACAACTGCGTTAGCAATTAGCCTAATAGTTTAAGAACAGCGTTTTTCAAAGTGAAATTGCATGAAATTTTGGGATTTCAACATCAACCGTCCTTAATATCATCAAAAGGTTCAGAGAATCAGGAGAAATCCCTCCACGTAAGCGGCATGGCCGGAAACCAAAATTGAATGACCGTAACCTTCGATCCCTCTGTATCAAAAACTGACATCAATCTCTAAAGGATATCACCACATGGGCTCAGAAACACTTCAGAAAATCACTGTCACTAAACACAGTTGATCGCTACATTTGTAAGTGCAAGTTAAAGCTCTACTATGCAAAGCGAAAGCCTTTTATCAACAACATCCACAAACGCCGCCGGCTTTTCTGGGCCCGAGATCATCTAAGATGGACTGATGCAAAGTAGAAAAGTGTTCTGTGGTTTCAACAGTCCACATTTCAAATTTTTGGGGGAAATATTCGACATCGTGTCATCCGGACCAAAGGGGAAGCGAACCATCCAGTTTGTTATCGTTGGAAATTTCAAAAGCCAGCATCTGTGATGGTATGGGGGTGCATTAGTTCCCAAGGCATGGGTAACTTACACATCTGTGAAGGCACCCTTAATGATGAAAGTTACATACAGGTTTTGGAACAACATATGCTGCCATCCAAGCGCCGTCTTTTTCATGGACGCCCCTGCTTATTTCAGCAAGACAATGCCAAGCCACATTCAGCACGTGTTACAACAGCGTGGCTCCGTAAAAAAAGAGTGCGGGTACTTTCCTGGCCCGCCTGTATTGCAGACCTGTCTCCCATCGAAAATGTGTGGCGCATTATTAAGCGTGAAATACGACAGCGGAGACCCCGGACTGTTGAACGACTGAAGCTCTACATGAAACAAGAATGGGAAAGAATTCCACTTTCAAAGCTTCAACAATTAGTTTCATCAGTTCCCAAATGTTTATTGAGTGTTGTTAAAAGAAAAGGTGATGTAACACAGTGGTGAACATGCCCTTTCCCAACTACTTTGGCACGTGTTGCAGCCATGAAATTTGAAGTTATTATTATTCTTTTTTTAAATAAAAAAAGTTTATGAGTTTGAACATCAAATATCTTGTGTTTCTACTGCATTCAATTGAATATGGGTTGAAAAGGATTTGCAAATCATTGTACTTCGTTGATATTTACATCTAACACAATTTCCCAACTCATCTGGAAACGGGGTTTGTATTAACCACAACATGTAAGTGTAAAAAAATAACCCCAACATTATGATTTGTACATTTTCAGAACGTGCTTGTTCTGTTTTTAAACAAAAAAAAAAACAATCTGAAGTTGTCTTTATTTTTAAAGGGGAACATTATCAGCAGACCTATGTAAGCGTCAATATATACCTTGATGGTGCAGAAAAAAAGACCATATATTTTTTAAAACGATTTCCGAACTCTAAATGGGTGAATTTTGGCGGATTAAACGCCTTTCTGTTTATTGCTCTGGAGGCGATAACGTCAGAATGTGACGTCACCGAGGTAATACAGTCACCATTTTCATTTTCTACACATTACACACACGGGTCTCAGCTCTGTTATTTTCCGTTTTTTCAAATATTTTTTGGAACCTTGGAGACATCATGCCTCGTCGGTGTGTTGTTGGAGGGTGTAACAACACTAACAGGGAGGGATTCAAGTTGCACCGAAGATACGAAAGTGTCTGCCGCCAGACCCCCATTGAATGTGTCGAAGTGTCTCCACATTTTACCGGCGATGACAGACATGACACAGAGATGTATGGATAACCTGCAGATGCATTTGCAACGATAAAGTCAACGAAATCACAAAGGTGAGTTTTGTTGTTGACTTATGTGCTAATCAGACATATTTGGTTGCGGCGTGACTGCCAGCTAATCGATGCTCACATGCTACGCTAATTGATGCTAACATGCTATTTAACGGCAATGACAGACATGGCACAGAGATGTATGGATAACCTGCAGATGCATTTGCAACGATAAAGTCAACGAAATCACAAAGGTGAGTTTTGTTGTTGACTTATGTGCTAATCAGACATATTTGGTTGCGGCGTGACTGCCAGCTAATCGATGCTCACATGCTACGCTAATTGATGCTAACATGCTATTTAACGGCAATGACAGACATGACACAGAGATGTATGGATAACCTGCAGATACATTTGCAATGATAAAGTCAACACATTTACAAAGGTGAGTTTTGTTGATGTTGACTTATGTGCTATTCAGACATATTTGGTTGCGGCGTGACTGCCAGCTAATCGATGCTAACATGCTACGCTAATCGATGCTAACATGCTATGCTTATCGATGCTAACATGCTATTTACCGGCGATGACAGACATGGCGCAGATATGTTTGGATAACCTTCAGATGCATTTGCAATGATAAAGTCAACGAATTTACAAAGGTGAGTTTTGTTGATGTTGACTTATGTGCTAATCAGACATATTTGGTCGCGGCGTGACTGCCATCTAATCGATGCTAACATGCTATTTACCGGCGGTGCTGAAGCAGACATGGCACAGAGATGTATGGATAACCTGCAGATGCATTTGCAACTATATTACGTTTCCTTCCACCCACATTTAATGCGAAACAAACACTTACCAATCGACGGATTTAAGTTGCTCCAGTGTCACACGATGCGAAAGTCCTGATCGTTTGGTCCGCACATTTTACTGGCGATGCTAACGCAGCTATTCGGCCATGCTATTGCTATGAATAGCGTCAATAGCTTCAGTTTCTTCTTCAATACTTTCATACTCCAACCATCCGTTTCAATACATGCGTAATCTGTTGAATCGCTTAAGCCGCTGAAATCCGAGTCTGAATCCGAGCTAATGTCGCTATATCTTGCTCTGGTATTCCCATTGTTTGTTTTCATTGGCAGCACTGTATGACGTCACGGGAAAATGGATAGTGGTTTCGAAGATAGCGAAAATAAGGCACTTTAAAGCTTTATTTAGGGATATTCCGGTACCGGTAAAATTTAGAAAAAAACTTCAAAAAATACAACAAGCCACTGGGAACTGATTTTTATTGTTTTTAACCCTTTGGAAATTGTGATAATGTTCTCCTTTAAGTTATCGTGCTGTGATTTTTCCAGTCCGGCCCACTTGGGAGTATATTTTTTTCTCCGTGTGGGCCCTGATCTAAAATGAGTTTGACGCCCCTGCTATAGAAGGTGAAAAAAACAAAAATTATGCTGTTTTTTTTTTTAGCAATTGTGGGCAAATTGGAGACACAAAAACAAGAAAGGGGCGAAAAAGCTGTGAGGGAAAGTCTTAAAAAGGAAAGGAGACAAGGATGCAATGGAGGCGAGGTAATCGGATGAGGAAAAGTGGGTGGGGATGCAAGCGGAATTGGAAAGAGTGTATGAGTAGGAGGAAGCCATGAGCAGAGGGAGATGGATAACAGGAATAGGTAACAAGGTACAAAGTAGAATGTGGGAGAACAAAGGGGAGGGGAAGGAAGTAGGAAAGGAAGAAAAAAATTAAATACTCGATTCAGGAGGCTGTATGATCCCTAACATGCAGGCCTTGTTTGCACCAAAATAATCCCAATACGCCAGGGGTGTCCGAACTTTTTCCACAGAGGACCGCACACGGAAAAAATTTAAGCATGCGGGGGCCATTTTGATATTTTTCATTTTCAAACCATAACAAAATATATGGATTTTTTTTTTTTTTTTTAATCATAAGGCTCCTGGGGAGCATAGAGGGTCCCAGTCAGTTCTAAAATGTTAAAAATAAGTCAATTTATTATTTTTATTTTTTATTTAATGCTTACAGTAAATGTCTATATCAACTTGAGGTTGATATAAAGTAAAACAAATAAGGTTTTATGCCTTTTCTGTCAAAGGCAACTTTGTTTTTTATAGTTAAACTGAAATATGCAGTATTTAGATAGATAGATAGATAGATAGATAGATAGATAGATAGATAGATAGATAGATAGTACTTTATTGATTCCTTCACGAGAGATCCTTTATTTAGCAATTAAAGCCCTCAAAAATCAATAATGCAGGACACAATTGATTTTAATTATTGAATATTTTTGAGTAATCACAGTGAAAAGTTAGATAAAATCTTACTAAATATATTTGAGATCCGAAAGGTTCCCCACTCATAAAGTGATACATTTTTATTATTATTTTTTTTACTTTTAACACTTAAATTTCAAGATCAACTTCCGAAACTCCCGGAAAAGGGTGGAGTGCCATCCCCGGGTTGGGGAGGAGACCCTGCCCCAAGTGGAGGAGTTCAAGTACCTAGGAGTCTTGTTCACGAGTGAGGGAAGAGTGGATCGTGAGATCGACAGGCGGATCGGTGCGGCGTCTTCAGTAATGCGGACGTTGTACCGATCCGTTGTGGTGAAGAAGGAGCTGAGCCGGAAGGCAAAGCTCTCAATTTACCGGTCGATCTACGTTCCCATCCTCACCTATGGTCATGATATTTGGGTCATGACCGAAAGGATAAGATCACGGGTACAAGCGGCCGAAATGAGTTTCCTCCGCCGGGTGGCGGGGCTCTCCCTTAGAGATAGGGTGAGAAGCTCTGCCATCCGGGAGGAACTCAAAGTAAAGCCGCTGCTCCTTCACATGGAGAGGAGCCAGATGAGGTGGTTCGGGCATCTGGTCAGGATGCCACCCGAACGCCTCCCCAGGGAGGTGTTTAGGGCACGTCCAACCGGTAGGAGGCCACGGGGAAGACCCAGGACACGTTGGGAAGACTATGTCTCCCGGCTGGCCTGGGAACGCCTCAGGATCCCCCGGGAAGAGCTAGACGAAGTGGCTGGGGAGAGGGAAGTCTGGGTTTCCCTGCTTAGGCTGTTGCCCCCGCGACCCGACCTCAGATAAGCGGAAGAAGATGGATGGATGGAACTTCCGAAACATCTGTCGATTTTAAGTTTGAAATATTATTTGGTTTGTTTTATGCTCTTTTGTCAAAACTTTGATGTTTTTATATGGCAACCACACAGCATATACAACATTTTTTCCACATAAAACATTTTAAAGTAATAATTTTTAAGTAATAATTCATTATAACATAGTTTTTTTGTCCTTTTATATTTTTGAGCAATGGAAACAAAAAAACTGCCTGCATGGCAGCTTTGTGTCAACATTGCCACTTTTTCTCATTAGATTTCACCTCATTCCACTTTTTTTTTTTTTTGCGATACTATCCATCCATTTTCTACCACTTATTCCCATTTGGGTACGCGGGGGGCGCTGGCGCCTATCTCAGCTACAATCGGTGTACACCCTGGACAAGTCTCCACCTCATCGCAGGGCCAACACAGATAGACAGACAACATTCACACTCACATTCACACACTAGGGCCAATTTAGTGTTGCCAATCAACCTATCCCCAGGTGCATGTCTTTGGAAGTGGGAGGAAGCCGGAGTACCCGGAGGGAACCCACGCATTCACGGGGAGAACATGCAAACTCCACACAGAAAGATCCCGAGCCTGGATTTGAACCCAGGACTGCAGGACCTTCGTATTGTGAGGCAGACGCACTAACCCCTCTGCCACCGTGAAGCTATCAATTTTGCAATTTTTGCATAATGTTTGGCGGGCCGGTAAACGATTATCTGCGGGCCGCACTTTGGACACCCCTGCAATACGCCCTTCTATCCCGACTTCTACGCCTGAATAGGAATTATTGTGAGAATTACCATAAGACGTAGGCCAAAGCACACTGACAGTACACCAGAAACACACTCCTGCCATAAGTGGTCCTCCAGAGGGGAGCTTACAGCAAGGTTGCCGCCCGCCCAGGGACAGAGGCATGGCTTATCTCAAAATGAGCACTAATAAATACACACAACCGGCAGCCTGTCCATGTGGGACATCATAAAAATTATTGGAGCATAAATATTCCTCCTGCATTTGGACAAAAAAATGAGGACATGTATGAAAACATGGATTTTGGAGTTGGGGAGGACAAACATTTATTTAAAAGTTCAAGTTAAAGGCCTACTGAAACCCACTACTACCGACCACGCAGTCTGATAGTTTATATATCAATGATGAAATATTAACATTGCAACACATGCCAATACGGCCTTTTTAGTTTACTGAATTGCAATTTTAAATTTCTCGCGGTAAGATGACGCTTGCGTTTGACGTCACAGGTTGTAGCGGACATTATTTTCCAGCCCGATCCAAGCTATAAGTAGTCTGCTTTAATCGCATAATTACACAGTATTTTGGACATCTGTGTTGCTGAATCTTTTGCAATTTGTTCAATTAATAATGGAGACATCAAAGTAGAAAGATGGAGGTGGGAAGCTTTTAGCCTTTAGCCACACAAACACAGCCGGTGTTCCCTTGTTTAAAATTCCCGAAAATAAAGCTTTACTATGGATCAGAGCGGTCAATCAATCAATCAATCAATGTTTATTTATATAGCCCCAAATCACAAATGTCTCAAAGGACTGCACAAATCATTACGACTACAACATCCTCGGAAGAACCCATAAAAGGGCAAGGAAAACTCACACCCAGTGGGCAGGGAGAATTCATATCCAGTGGGACGCCAGTGACAATGCTGACTATGAGAAACCTTGGAGAGGACCTCAGATGTGGGCAACCCCCCCCCTCTAGGGGACCGAAAGCAATGGATGTCGAGCGGGTCTAACATGATACTGTGAAAGTTCAATCCATAGTGGCTCCAACACAGCCGCGAGAGTTCAGTTCAAGCGGATCCAAGACAGCAGCGAGAGTCCCGTTCACAGGAAACCATCTCAAGTGGAGGCGGATCAGCAGCGTAGAGATGTCCCCAACCGATACACAGGCGAGCGGTCCATCCTGGGTCCCGACGAGCAGCCCATCCTGGGTCTCGACTCTGGACAGCCAGTACTTCATCCATGGTTATCGGACCGGACCCCCTCCACAAGGGAGAGGGGGGGACATAGGAGAAAGAAAAGAAGCGGCAGATCAACTGGTCTAAAAAGGAGGTCTATTTAAAGGCTAGAGTATACAGATGAGTTTTAAGGTGAGACTTAAATGCTTCTACTGAGGTAGCATCTCGAACTGTTACCGGGAGGGCATTCCAGAGTCAAGCGAACGTGGATCTCGATTACATGTCAACCGGCAGTTTTTGGTGAGAAAATTGCGGTAATAAATCGCCTCTTACTGGAGACATCAGCTGCTGTGACTCCCCTCAGAGACTCTGGCGTCAACACACCCGTGGCCACACCCCTCCGACTTCAGGTACTATTTAATCTCACTAAAACACTAGCAACACAATAGCAGATAGGGGATTTTCCAGGATTATCCAAGTAAATGTGTCTATAAACATCTAATAAAAGTTTCAATCAATCAATCATGCATTTGTGACAATAACATCTACTTTAGAAAGTGCAGTGCACAACTGCGCACACAACAGCTGTATATATACTACTCCTCTCTTAACCACGCCCCCCACCTCCCGAAATTGGAGGTCTTAAGCTTGGCAAGTATGCACGTCACTACGATATACATTTGATAATCAGCCCGGCGATGCGGTGGCGACTTGTCCAGGGTGTACACCACCTTCTGCCGGAATGCAGGTCTGTCACGCCAAATTTCTTCCCCCCTACAAACACCCCCCGCCCCCATTTACTTCCGGGGTCATGATTAATACAGACGTTTTGTTAACGCTATATCATAAAAATATATAACGATATATCAGGAGTGCCCATTACATCGATCGCGAGCTACCAGTCGACCGCGGGGGGTGTGTCAGTCGATCTCCAGCCAGGCTTTTAAAAAAAATAGACCTAAAAATTAGTGATCATCAATCTTCACCAAGACGTCACTTAAATGACATTCACGGTACCGGAGGGTCTTGTGAGATGACGCTGGCTGCTGCAAGATCATTATTATGAAAATATGACCGAGAGGAAGGCGAGAAACACTTTTTATTTCAACAGACTCTCGCGCCGTACCTTCCGTCAAAACTCTAAAGGCCGACTGCACATTTCCTATCTTCACAATAAAAGCCCTGCTTCATGCTGCCTGCGCTAACTAAATACAGAGTCTCGGAAAACTGGCGTGCACAAGCGATTCCTCAGAAAGCTGGCGTGCACATCACTTGTGCACGCCAGCTTTCCGAGACTCTTATTTTGTTAGCGCAGGCAGCATGAAGCAGGGCTTTTATTGTGAAGATAGGAAATGTGCAGTCGGCCTTTAGAGTTTTGACGGAAGGGACGGCGCAAAAGTCTGTTGAAATAAAAAGTGTTTCTCGCCTTCCTCTCTGTCATCTTTTCATAATAATGAACTGGCAGCAGCCAGCGTCATCTCACAAGACCCTCGGGTGCCGTGAATGTCAATCAAGCAAGCTACGGAATTTGCCGCCAATGTTTTTCTTGTAAAGTGTATGGAAGCTGGATGAATTAGATGCCAAAAACCAACCACTTTCATGTGGTATTGTACAGAAAGGACACATTTTTTCCTCCTCCATTTGAAAATGTGGGCGTTATCATCATTACTGTCTGATTCCAATCAATGCAAGTCATCAGAATCAGGTAATACACCAACTTATATTCTTGTCTTCGTGAAAGAAAGACATCTATATGTGTTACACATGCTTGTATTATCATTAAACACATTTAACTTGTTTACAAAAATGTCTCTTTCATAAATAAATAAATATAAATGATAGATATAAATGAGGTAGATCCCCTCGAGTTGGTCAATTGAAAAGTAGCTCGCCTGCAGAAAAAGTGTGGGCACCCCTGCGCTGTATTATAAAAATACAGACGTTTTGTTAACGCTATATATTATAAAAAAAAATTAAAAACTATTTACAAACACAAGCTATAGGATGACGCATTTACTTCCGGGGTCACCTTTCCTCTTATGTCATCCCATAGCTTGTGTTTGTAAATTGTTTTTTTAAATTTTTTTACAATATAGCGTTATATTTTTATAATATAGCGTTAACAAAACGTCTGTATTAATCATGACCCCGGAAGTAAATAGGGGGCGGGGAAGTTTTTGTTAGGAGAAGAAATTTGGTGTGACAGCTCCAGCATTCCCTGCCACCCCAAAAAGGTACAAGCGGTAGAAAAATAGATGGATGGATGGGATGGATTTGTTAATCAAATTGTAGCACCCTAAATTAGACTCAAATCGAATCATGAAGTGCCCAGGATGGCACACCCCTAATTTACAGGCATGGTAATATGTTGCCGTGGCAATGACAAATGGCCTAACTTCATTTAAAAATGGTGTTCTGCAAATAACGAGAGTGGAAGACAGGATCCAACTAAATGGAACCGGCCGTTCCAATATGTATTGGACACATACATTTATATAACGTCACTTCATATACGCAAAGGATGACTAAAGAGACGTGAACGCAAAGCCAACACTCCCAGAAAAACGACAGGTCCCACTTTCCTCCTCTTTCCCGCATCTTTCATTTCTTCGCAGACGACGTGTGACATCGGCCTCCCGTGATTTAACAACAGAGACGTCGGCATTTGTCTCACTTGGCCCTGGCGCCCTTTACTTTTACATTATTTCCAGTGACATCAACAGAAATGCGACGCCTGATCGATTCACGAAATGAGGAGCGACACCGCTGCTAACCACCGGACCGCCGCGCCACGCTTGTCAGGCACATGATGATGATTTGAGCGCTGTCATATTTGGTTGCACAGAATTCAACTCAACAGCATCACATGTTAGGAACCAAGAATAGTTGTACGTACGTACGGTATGGATGTGTGCATATATCTAGATACAAACCCTGTCTCCATATGAGTTAGGAAATTGTGTAAATGTAGATATAATATATAATACAATGATTTGAAAATCCTTTTCAACAGTTGAATGCACTACAAAGACAAAATATTTGATGTTCAAACTCAAACTTATTTTTTTGTGCAAATAATAATTAACTTAGAACTTCATGGCTGCAACACGTGCCAAAGTAGTTGGGAAAGGGCATGTTCACCACTGTGTTACATCACCTTTTCTTTTAACAACACTTAATAAACGTTTGGGAACTGAGGAAACTAATTGTTGAAGCTTTCAAAGTGGAATTCTTTACCATTGTTACTTGATGTACAGCTTAAGTTGTTCAAGAGTCCGGGGTCTTGTTGTCGTATTTTACGCTTCATAATGCGCCACACATTTTCGATGGGAGACAGGTCTGGACTATAGGCGGGCCAGGAAAGTACCCGCAATATTGTACTACGAAGCCACGTTGTTGTAATACGTGGCTTGGCATTGTCTTGCTGAAATAAGCAGGGGCGTCCATGATAACGATGCTTGGATGACAACTTATGTTGCTCCAAAACCTGTATGTACCTTTCAGCATTAATGGTGCCTTCACAGATGTGTAAGTTACCCATGCCTTGGGCACTAATACACCCCCATACCATCACAGATGCTGGCTTTTGAACTTAACACCTAGAAAAATCGGGATGGTTATTTTCCTCTTTGTTCCGGAGAACACCACGTCCACAGTTTCCAAATATAATTTGAAATGTGGACTTGTCAGACTACAGAACACTTTTCCACTTTGCATCAGTCCATCTTAGATGAGCTCGGGCCCAGCGAGGCCGGCGGCGTTCTTAGGTGTTGTTGATAAATGGCTTTCGCTTTGCATTAGAGTTTTAATTTGCACTTACAAATGTTGCGACCAACTGTAGTTACTGACAGTGTTTTTCTGAAGTGTTCCTGAGCCCATGTGGTGATATCCTTTACACACTAATGTCGGTTTTTGATGCAATATTGCATGAGGGATCAAAGGTCTGTATTATCATCGCTTACGTGCAGTAATTTCTACAGATTTTATGAACCTTTTGATGATTTTACGGACCGAAGATGGTAAAATCCCTAAATTCCTTGCAATAGCTCGTTGAGAAATGTTGTTCTAAAACTGTTCGACTATTTGCTCACAAATTGGTGACCCTCGCCCCATCTTTGTTTGTGAATTACTTAGCATTTCATGGAAGCTGCTTTTATACCCAATCATGCCACCCACCTGTTCCCAATTAGCCTGCACACCCGTGGGATGTTCCAAATAAGTGTTTGATGAGCATTCCTCAACTTTATCAGTATTTTTTGCCACCTTTCCCAACTTCTTTGTCACATGTTGCTGGCATCAAATTCTAAAGTTAATGATTATTTGCAGAAAAAAAAAAAAAAAGTTTATCAGTTTGAACATCAATTATGTTGTCTTTGGAGCATATTCAACTGAATATGGGTTGAAAATGATTTGCAAATCATTGTATTCCGTTTATATTTACATCTAACACAATTTCCCAACTCATATGGAAACGGGGTTTGTACATTATATTACCAAAAGTATTTGGCCACCCATCCAAATGATCAGAATCAGGTGTCCTAATCACTTGGCCCGGCCACAGGTGTATAAAATCACACACTTAGGAATGGACACTGTTTCTACAAACATTTGTGAAAGAATGGGCCGCTCTCAGTGATTTCTAGCGTGGAACTGTCATAGGATGCCACCTGTGCCACAAATCCAGTCTTGAAATTTCCTCGCTCCTAAATATTCCGAAATCGGCTTTATTGTAAGAAATTGGAAGATTTTGGGAACAACAGCAACTCAGCCACCAAGTGGTAGGCCACATAAACTGACAGAGAGGGGTCAGCGGATGCTCAAGCGCAAAATTGTAAAGAGGTCGCCGACTTTCTGCATGGTCAGTTGCTACAGAGCTCCAAACTTCATGTGACCTTCCAATTAGCCCACAAACCGTACGCAGAGCGCTTCATGGAATGGGCTTCCATGTCCGGGCAGCTGCATCCAAGCCATACATCACCAAGTCCAATGCAGTGGTGTAAAGTACATCGCCACTGGACTCTAGAGCAGTGGAGACGCCTTCTCAGGTGTGATGAACCGCGCTTTTCCATCTGGCAATATGATGGACGAGTCTGGGTTTGGATGTTGTCAAGAGAAAGTTACATTTCGGACTGCATTGTGCCGAGTGTGATATTTGGTGGAGGAGGAATTACGGTGTGGGGTTGTTTTTCTGGAGTTGAGCTTGGACCTTAGTGCCAGCAAAAGGAACTTTAAATGTTCCAGTGTACTAAAACA
This sequence comes from Nerophis ophidion, assembly GCF_033978795.1. NCBI lineage: Eukaryota > Metazoa > Chordata > Actinopteri > Syngnathiformes > Syngnathidae > Nerophis > Nerophis ophidion. The sequence continues at coordinate 7,859,066 of NC_084630.1, read as the reverse complement.
TTTTGGACAATTCCATGCTCCCAACCTAGTGGGAACAGTTTGGAGCGGGCCACGTCCTCTTCTAACATGACTGTGCACCAGTGCTACAAAGCAAGGTCCATAAAAACATGGATGACGGAGTCTGGTGTGGATGAACTTGACTGGCCTGCACAGAGTCCTGACCTGAACCCGATAGAACACCATTGGGATGAACTAAAACGGACACTCAAATCTATGCCTTATTGATTAACCGCACCAAGAATGGTGGGACATTCCTATAAACACACTCCGTAACCTTGTGGACAGCCTTTCTGGAAGAGATGAAGCTGTAATAGCAGCAAAAGGTGAACCGACATCATATTGAACCCTATGGGTTAGGAATGGGATGGCACTTCAAGTTTATATGTGAGTCAAGGCAGGTGGCCAAATACACTATATTACCAAAAGTTCTCGTATAAAGCATACAATATAAAGTTTATATTTAGGACATATTTCCATACAGTCAAATTTCAATGTTATTTGCAATAACGACCGAATCGGGTGGGAAACATTATGCACAATATTCCATGTGCAAGTGAGTGGGATTGCCTCAGAGGCCCCCTTTCAAAATGGTGTGATTACAGAAGGGAGTCAAAGCAATCACCTCCTCACTTATTTTAAACGTGTTAAAGGGCTGTGCAAATAGATGTGTGTATGTTCTGGTGTGGGTAGGCGCGCGCCTGTCTTTAGTCCCACCATTATTGCACTTTGTGGACTGTGAAATGGGAGGTTAATGGGAGAAGCTGTGCCCACCTCATCTATTCACATCAGGAGAAATGCATACGCACACAGTCATGCATTCACACACAGCCAAGGGGGGAAAAAAAACAACGAATGGTTTTGAAAAGACAGCTGCCTATTTCTTATAATATGCTGTCAGTGATATATTTTAAACATTGAGTCATTTGTGTAAAAAGGAGTTCACAAATGGGTAATGAAATAATGTAAAAATTAAACTACTCACTCTTTGGTTGTGTAACATTCAAGAACTGTCGTACGAATGTACAAACCCCGTTTCCATATCAGTTGGGAAATTGTGTTGGATGTAAATATAAATGGAATACAATGATTTGCAAATCCTTTTCAACCCATATTCAGTTGAATGCGCTACAAAGACAAGATATTTGATGTTCAAACTTATAAATGTTATAATTTTTTTGCAAATAATAATTAACTTAGAATTTCATGGCTGCAACTCGTGCCAAAGTAGTTGGGAAAGGGCATGTTCACCACTGTGTTACATCACCTTTTCTTTTAACGACACTCAATAAACGTTTGAGAACTGAGGAAACTAATTGTTGAAGATTTGGAAAGTGAAATTCTTTTCCATCCTTTTTTTATGTAGAGCTTCTGTCATTCATAAGGTCTCTGGTGTCGTATTTTACGCTTCATAATGCACCACCAAACGCCTCCCGAGGGAGGCGTTTAGGGCACGTCCAACCGTTAGGAGGCCACGGGGAAGACCCAGGACACGTTGTGAAGACTATGTCTCCCGGCTGGCCTGGGAACGCCTTGGGATTCCCCGGGAAGAGCTAGATGAAGTGGCTGGGGAGAGGGAAGTCTGGCCTTCCCTGCTTTGGCTGCTACCCCCGCGATCCAACCTCGGATAATCGGAAGAAGATGGATGGATAATGCACCACACATTTTTTATGGGAGACAGGTTTGGACTGCAGGCGGGCCAGGAAAGTAACCGCACTCTTCTTTACGAAGCCACGCTGTTGTAACACTTGGCTTGGCATTGTCTTGCTGAAATAAGCAGGGGCGTCCATGATAACCTTGCTTGGATGACAACATATGTTGCTCCAAAACCTGTATGGACCATTCAGCATTAATGGTGCCTTCACAGATGTGTAAGTTACCCATGCCTTGGGCACTAATACACCCCCATACCATCATAGATGCTGGCTTTTAAACTTTGCACCTATAACAATCCGGATGGTTGCTTCCTATTTGTTCCGGAGGACACCACGTCCACAGTTTCCAAATATGATTTGAAATGTGGACTCGTCAGACCACAGGACACTTTTCCACTTTGCATCAGTCCATCTTAGATGAGTTCGGACCCACCGAAGCGGGCGGCGTTCCCGGGTGCTGTTGATAAATGGGTTTGGCTTTGCATAGTAGAGTTTTAACTTGCACTTACAGAGGAAGCGACCAACTGTAGTTACTGACAGTGGTTTTATGAAGTGTTCCTGTGCACATGTGGTGATATCGTTTACACACTGATGTCGTTTTTTTGATGCAGTACCGCCTGAGGGATCAAAGGTATGTAATATCATCGCTTACGTGCAGTGATTTCTCCAGATTCTCTGAACCTTTTGATGATTTTACGGACCGTAGATGGTAAAATCCCTAAATTCCTTGCAATAGCTTGTTGAGAAATGTTGTTCGAAAACTGTTCGACATTTTGCTTACAAATTAGTGACCCTCGCCCCATCCTTGTTTGTGAATTATTGAGCATTTCATGGAAGCTGCTTTTATACCAAATCGTGGCACCCACCTGTTTCCAATTAGCCTGCACACCTGTGGGATGTTCCAAATAAGTGTTTGATGAGCATTCCTCAACTTTATCAGTATTTTTTGCCTCCTTTCCCAACTTCTTCGTCACGTGTTGCTGGCATCAAATTCTAAAGTTAATGATTATTTGCCCAAAAAAAAAAAACAAGTTTTATTAGTTTTAACATTAAATATGTTGTCTTTGTAGCATATTCAACTGAATATGGGTTGAAAAGGATTTGCAAATCATTGTATTCCGTTTATATTTACATCTAACACAATTTCCCAACTCATATGGAAACGGGGTTTGTATAAAAAAAAGACGCTAAAACAGAAATCTTGCCGTAGGATTACAGGAACATTGGTTTAAGTTTAGCTGTATTTAACCAAGCAGTGATGATGGAGATTGGTCATCATCACACTTTTTGATTTTATAACCTACGGTATAGTTTTGTCATGAATAATACACGTTAAAATTCATGTATTCGTGTTACGTTTACATTTCTATGTACCGGCATCGATTTGTTCATGGTTATCGTTGAGCCAGCACCGTGGTTCTCAAATTACTTTCACCAAGTAGAAAACACGTGGCTCTCCAAGTTCCACCATGGTGACCACAAACCTCCAAACCAGTGAAAATGGCACTTTGTACATAAAAACAAAACAAAACACAAAAATACAAATACTAAAATTTTCAAATCCTTTTAAACTTATATTCAATTGAATAGACTGCAAAGACAAGATACTTAACGTTAACTAAGTTATTTTTTTGCAAATATTACCTCATTTTAGAGCTTGATGGCTGCAACATGGTTCAAAAAAGCTGGCACAGGTGGCAAAAAAGACTGAGAACGTTGAGGAATGCTCATCAAACACTTATTTGGAACATCCCACAGGTGAGCAGGCTAACCCACTCTCCCTTGTGGAGGGGGTCCGGTCCGATCCGGTGGCCATGTACTGCTTGCCTGTGTATCGGCTGGGGACATATCTGCGCTGCTGATCCGCCTCCGCTTGGGATGGTTTCCTGCAGGCTCCGCTGTGAACGGGACTCTCGCTGCTGTGTTGGATCCGCTCTGGACTGGACTCTCGCGACTGTGTTGGATCCATTATGGATTGAACTTTCACAGTATAATGTTAGACCCGCTCGACATCCATTGCTTTCCTCCTCTCCAAGGTTCTCATAGTCATCATTGTCACCGACGTCCCGCTGGGTGTGAGTTTTCCTTGCCCTTATGTGGGCCTACCGAGGATGTCGTAGTGGTTTGTGCAGCCCTTTGAGACACTAGTGATTTAGGGCTATATAAGTAATCATTGATTGATTGATTGATGATTGGGTATAAAAGCAGCTTTCATGAAATGCTCAGTCATTCCAAAAAAAGGATGGAGCGAGGGTCACCACTTTGTAAACAAATGCGTGAGCAAATTGTTGAACAGTTTAAGAACATTTCTCCACGAGCTATTGAAAGAAATTTAGGGATTTTACCACATAAGGTCTGAAATATCATCAAAATGTTTGAATAATCTGGAGAAATCACTGCACGTAACCTTGAATGCCTGTGACCTTGGATCCCTCAGGCGGTACTGCATCAAAAACCGACATCGGTGTGTAAAGGGGAGACCGTCAAAAACAAGGTTCAAAATGGTCTGTAGTGAAGTGAATTATATAGCGCTTTTTCTCTAGTGACTCAAAGCGCTTTACTTAGTGAAACCCAATATCTGAGTTACATTTAAACCAGTGTGGGTGGCACTGGGAGCAGGTGGGTAAAGTGTCTTGCCCAAGGACACAACGGCAGTGACTAGGATGGCGGGAGCGGGAATCGAACCTGGAACCCTCAAGTTGCTGGCACGGCCACTCTACCAACCGAGCTATGCCGCCCCGTCTGTAAAACTTGTGATCAAAGTAACACTATTACATGTCGTGTGGACCGCAAGGAACGGTATAAAATATTCATAAAACTAATCATGACATGACCCCTAAAATGTAAATATTAAATATAAATGGTAAAATAAAACATTTGGATTTAGACATTAAGCCAGTGGTCCCCAAACTACGTCCCGCGGACCAGATACGGCCCGTCAGCATCCAAAATCCGGCCCGAGTAAAAAAAATTTAAATATAATATAAACATTCTTTGGCTTTTAACACTACGTGAGTTGTGTGGTCCTCTGTGTTTTGTATACACTTTGATTTCTATTTTGCTGTTTTAATTGATTTTACCCTTTAAAATAGTTTTTAATCATATTTGTTTTCATATTGTTTTTTTTAATATTGGTTTCATATTTATTTATTTTTTGTTTTAATTCAGTCGGTGGAGCATAATATTGTTTTTTTTAATATTGTTTTTAACATGGCTGTGCAGCACTTTGGAAACATTATTATTGTTTAAATGTGCTATATAAATAAAGTGTTTTTTTTAGTGTATATTATTATTTTTTTGTATTATTATTTTTTAATCCGTCCTTTCTAGCATCAATCCCTTTTCAACCGCTTGTTACTCTCGGGGTCTCCTAGCCGCTCAGGGAAATCATATTGTCTAAAAAAAAACATTTTCTCGTCATCGCGGGCGCGCTCTTCAGTCAATTAGTGCACGAGGCAAAAAAATGGCGTAATCGGTCTCTGCTTCGAGAACGCCCCCACTACCACGGGGACCACGCTAGCCTTGACCTTCCACATCCAATCCGAATGCTCTTTCAACCCTTGGTACGTCTCAAGCTTCTCGTGTTCCTTCTTCCTGATGTTGGCGTGAGCTGGGGTTGCCAAATCTCTCTCTCTCTTTCTCTATCTCTCGCTCTCATCAAGTGGTAGGCCACGGAAACTGACAGAGAGGGGTCAGCAGATGCAGAATCGCATACTGCAAAGACTTTCTGAGCAGTCAGTTGCTACAGAGCTCCAAAATTCATGTGACCTTCCAATTAGCCCACGTACAGTACGCAGAGAGTTTCATGGAATGGGTTTCCATGCCTGTGCAGCTGCTTCTAAGCCATACATCACCAAGCCCAATGCAAAGTGTGGGATGCGCTGGTGTAAAGCAGTGGTCCCAAAACCTTTTTGTAGCTGCAGACCGGTCAATGCTGGATAATTTGTCCCGCGGCCTGGCGGGGGAGGAGGGATTCTTTTTTTTTTTTTTCTTTGGCATGAAAAAGGTAGGTTTTTTTGGGTTGGTGCACTAATTGTAAGTGTATTTTGTGTTTTTTATGTTGATTTAATTAAAAAAAAAAAAATATATATATATATATATATATATACACACACACACACATATACATATATATATATACATATATATATATATATATATATATATATACATACATATATATACATATATATACATATATATATATATATATACATACATATATATACATATATATATATACGTATATATATATATATATGTATATATATGTATATATACATATATACATATATACATACATATATACATACATATATATATATATATATACATATATACATATATACATATATATATATTGATTGATTGCATTTTGTTTTTGGAGCAACTGTTGGTTTGCATGTATACTTATCTATATCCCTTATAGCATGGGTGTCAAACTCTGGCCCGCGGGCCAAATTTGGCCCGCCGTGTAATACAATTTGGCCCTTGAGGCAATATCAAATCAACATTACAGCTGGCCCGCCTTTATTACACAGCAGCGGTGCCGCTGTAACCCCTTTTTCTCACACTTGCCAATCCTCCCGAAGTTCAGTGGCCCTCCCGAAAATCTCCCGGGGCAAGCATTCTCCCGATTTTTACCCGGACAACAGTATTGAGGGCCTTTAGCTTTCTCTACAACCTGTCGTCACGTCCCCATTTACTCTATACAAACAGCGTGCAGGCCCACTGGCATAATATATGCGGCTATTACACATGACCTGGAGAGAGCTGAGACCAAAGTAACAAAGGTTACCATCAGTAACACACTACGCCGACAGGGAATCAAATCCTGCAGTGCCAGACGTGCCCCCCTGCTTAAGCCAGTGCATCTCCAGGCCCGTCTGAAGTTTGCCAGAGAGCACATGGATGATACAGTAGAGGATTGGGAGAATGTCATGTGGTCAGATGAAACCAAAATAGAACTTTCGGTATAAACTCAACTCGTCGTGTTTGGAGGAAGAAGAATACTGAGTTGCATCCCAAGAACACCATACCTACTGTGAAGCATGGGGGTGGAAAATCATGCTTTGGGGCTGTTTTTCATTCTTTCCGTGTTAAGGAAAGAATGAATGGGGCCATGTATCGTGAAGTTTTGAGCCAAAACCTCCTTTAAAATTCCTACAATGTGAATTCCTGGATTTTTTTTTTCACATTCTGTCTCTCACAGTTGAAGTGTACCTATGATGAAAATTACAGACCCCTATCATCATTTTAAGTGGGAGAAGTTGCACAATCAGTGGCTGACTAAATACTTTTTTGCCCCGCTGTATGTATGTATGTATGTATGTATATATATATATATATATATATATATATATATATATATATATATATATATATATATATATATATATATATATATATATATATATATATATATATATATATATATATATATATATATATATATATATATATATATATATATATATATATATATATATATATATATATATATATATATATATATATATATATATATATATATATATATATATATATATATATATATATATATATATATATATTAAAGATGCGCGGATAGGCAATTATATCATCCGCAACAGCATCACCAAAGTCGTCATCCACCCGCCGTCCACCCGAACCAACATTTTATCAGAACCGCAACCGCCCGTTGAAATACATCAGAGGTCGGTCACCTTTACCACTCTCAGAGTTATTTAAACCCGTTTCACAGAGTAATGAAGACAATGAGAGACGCTAAGGTTCTTGCGTATATCCAATGGTGTTCATCCTGATGACAAGAATAAGGGCGTGCTGTGAAGCCACTGCCTTTGACACCTTCAACAACATGTACAAACCGATTGTTAGCCGGGCAACATGTTGTATGCAGCTTTTGCAATCATACGTACAAGATTGAAAGGCATACTGGGTGACACAGAGTACACTAATGGTTGTGACATAAACAATTTTAACACTCTTATAATATTGAGGGCCTTTAGCATTCTCTACAACCTGTCGTCACGTCCGCATTTACTCTATACAAACAGCGTGCAGGCCCACTGGCATAATATATGCGGCTATTACACACACATAAGTGAATGCAAGGCATACTTGGTCAACAGCCATACAGGTCACACTGAGGGTGGCCGTATAAACAACTTTAACACTGTTACAAATATGCGCCACACTGTGAACTTACACCAAACAAGAACGGCAAACACATTTTGGGAGAACATCCTCACGGTAACACAACACAACAAATACCCATAATCCTTTGTATTCATGACAAATCCTGACTATTTTATACACCCTCCATTTGAAAATGTGGGCGTTATCATCATTACTGTCTGATTCCAATCAATGCAAGTCATCAGAATCAGGTAATACACCAACTTATATTCGTGAAAGAAAGACATCTATATGTGTTACACATGCTTGTATTATCATTAAACACATTTAACTTGTTTACAAAAATGTCTTTTTCATGAATTAATAAATGTAAATGATATATATAAATGAGGTAGATCCCCTCGAGTTGGTCAATTGAAAAGTAGCTCGCCTGCAGAAAAAGTGTGGGCACCCCTGCCTTAAAGGGTCAAAAAGGTGATTAATCCACGTGTGATCATGCTTCTTAACCCCGGTTCTGCCACTGGACCTTAAATGTGACAGTTTGAAGGACAATTTTGCAGAAATAGGTTATTTAATCTCATCCAGTCTTTGGTTGCACTTCACTAAACTACCACTGCCACACCCACGGTGACAAACAAGATACCACGTGGAGGCGCCCTCCCTTTCTAATTGTCTATCAGGCTCTGCCACTCGGAGCCCAAAGCCGCAGGGGGATGAGTGATGATTATGGGCCTGCAGAGCATCAATTGTGAGAGGCAATACTTAGTGTTTTTACGCATTCACCCGCAGTCACCTGAAAACGTCCTTGCTTGCCACCCCAACGCGGTTGCCATTCCGTCCTGAATAAACAAAACATTCAACAAATCACCCAAAATAATGGGGATCCCTGGCGCTCACATATGTGACGGAATGCAGATTTTTACTTTAAACGATGCGTTTCAATGCTAACGCATGCTAATGACCGTATCATGCTTGATCTCAAAAACAACCGCGGCTTTCCATTATTCATCGCCCAGGCTCACATGTTTATCTCGCAAAGCAAGCGGTTACACATTCCAAGGATACGATAAGTCATTTGGGCTCCAGATAAACGTCATGAATAAACAGCCTTCTAGAACAAACAGGCGGGAAGTTAAGTTGCCGTCGCAAAAAAATTTTTTTATTTTTTTAAATAAGCCATTATGACCTTGGCAAAAAAACTGAACTGATGAAAGCTGAGTCATAATAAAAAATAAAAAAAAGATCTAAGAGATGCAATACATTAGGAAAGTAAGCATGTGCCACCAAGGTCACTTCACTCAAGTCTCTTAAAATGCAGTTTTCGCGACAGTTTTTTTTTTTGAGGGTATCAAGAAGTGGTCTTTAATAAGACGCTCAAAGCGCTTCACTAAGAAGCGAGAACCCATCACTCCGTGTTCACACTTTGATAGCGGTAAGCTACATTTGCAGCCCCGGCTGTCCTGGGGTAGACTGTACTACCAGTATTTTATCACACAACTCTTATGCTTAAGGGCCGTTGCTATAGTTATTATCAATTGTACTGAAGTTCTATTTTTCCATCTATGCAAAGCTGGCAATCCAAAAGATTGCAAGTTGCCTCGTATCGGTGTTGTGTCCAGACTCGGCCTGCTGACAGTCAAGGCCAAATATTGAGTGCTGTGACGCAGACAAAGCAGAGACAGGGCGATATCACGAGTATCAACACATTTGCATTTCATTAATAGTCATTAATTCTGTCTAACTGGATCTGTCGAGATTACCCCCTTCCCTCAGCGACAGCTTCAGTGATGTAACTAGGGACCTCCCAAATAATTAGAGGAAGCACATGGGCTGGACTCTAGAGCATAGTTTGGATCTGTGAATAAGATTAAAGCCCAAAAAATATCTCTCTTCATCCATCCATCCATTTTCTACCGCTTATTCCCTTTTGGGGTCGCGGGGGGGGCGCTGACGCCAATCTCAGCTACAATAGGGCGGAAGGCGGGGTACACCCTGGACAAGTCGTCACCTCATCGCAGGGCCAACACAGATAGACAGACAACATTCACACTCACATTCACACACTAGGACCAATTTAGTGTTACCAATCAACCTATCCCCAGGTGCATGTCTTTGGAAGTGGGAGGAAGCCGGAATACCCGGAGAGAACCCACGCATTCACGGGGAGAACATGCAAACTCCACACAGAAAGATCCCGAGCCTGGATTTGAACCCAGGACTGAAGGAACTTCGTATTGTGAGGCAGACGCACTAACCCCTCTGCCACCGTGAAGCCCATCTCTCTTCGATTGAGCCAAATTGAACTCTGTCTCTGCATGATTCCTTGCTTCTTGTCTGTTTAATAGATGTCATCATCAGTGTTTGAACCTGACAGTTGTCTTGCCCAAGGACACAACAGCCGGGACGAGGATGGATGGAAGCTGGAATCGATCCAGGAACTCTCCAGTTGCTGGAGGGCTGCTCTCCCATCTGAGCCACATTGTCCCATAATTAACTTTTAAGCAAGGTTTATGGTTCCCATTGCACTTTTCCCTTTTGTGTGGTCTCACAGGAAAACGCATACAAACCAAAACACATTTATGGACACCAGAATTTCGCTCGTTAATGAGCTCAGGTCTCATGATATTTGCTGATATCTCATACGATGCACGGTGAAGGATAAAATCTGGGCCGGCCCCTGGCACAAACACGTTTTGCAGCTGTTAAAG
>NC_084630.1:7631068-7843568 GCF_033978795.1 Nerophis ophidion | reverse complement strand
TAACCAGACAGGGAGCACTTTTAATACAGACACTGTCAATTTGAAAAATCCCTCCTTTTTGGCACCACCCTAATTTTGATAGATTTCACCACCAGGGGTGCAAATGAGACATTCTCTATTATATGCAAAGTTTTTTTCCGTATTGGGACCAGGATTTATGTCCCAACTTGTTCACCGGTCCTCATATGGAGGGTTCTTTTCCTTGTTGATACCTCAAGAAGAGAAGAAATAATAGAACACACACACAGTGATGTCAGACTTCAATGATTACCTCTCAAAATACCATCGTTGATGTCACCACATGACCATTGCTGGAGAAATAGCATAAAAGAACAGATCTACGCACTACTGGGCATTGTACAAACTGGCGCATTTAAAAAAAAAAAATCAACAAACCCGCATCAGCAATTAAAACATATCTTATGTGGTACTGTCAAAATTAGAATTGCAAAAAACATATTAAACATTAACAAAATAAAGAAATAAAATATCACGTTTCATCGTTGGGACAGCAGAGCTAGCTTCCGGGGTAGGCCAACATGGTCTCACTAGATGTAGTTTCTCTTTAAATATCCTTCTTGAAAATAGCCTCGCAAATATATATGTTGTCTTGTATAATCATAAAAAATGCAGACGTGGCGTGTTGGCGGAGTTCTTAAAGCTTACTCCACCATACTTGCCAACCTTGACACCACCAAATTCGGGAGATGGGGGTTGGTGGGGTTTGGTGGTATTATGTAGCGTACAGGAAGAGTTAGTGCTGCAAAGGGTTCTGGGTATTTCTTCTGTTGTGTTTATGTTGTGTTACGGTGCGGATGTTCTCCTGAAATGTGTTTGTCATTCTCGTTTGGTGTGGTTTCACAGTGTGGAGCATTGTAACAGTGTTAAAGTTGTTTATACGGCCACCCTCAGTGTGACCTGTATGGCTGTTGACCAAGTATGGCTTGCATTCACTTGTGAGTGAGTAAAAGCCTTATATAATCATGTGACTGGGCCGTAAGTATGGAGGAACAGCGGACGTGGCGACAGGTTGTAGAGGACGTTAAAGGCAGTGCCTCTAAGGCACGCCCCCAATATTGTTGTCGGGGTGGAAATCGGGAGAATGGTTGCCCCGGGAGATTTTCGGGAGGGGCACTGAAATTTGTGAGTCCACCGGGAAAATCGGGAGGGTTGGCAATTATGTCGATAACATCAAGCTGCTGGCATGGCTGCATTTAACAACATAAACAAGGCTACCATGCATGCTCTTCATTACTGTGGCATGCTGGGTAATGGAGTTCTTATGTTACTTGGCTCATTACACCCCAATATATATCTGCCTAAGGCCAGCTTGAAGGCCTTACTGACAACAACTTGTGATCTGATTGGCTATCGCAACCGTATGTTAAATGATTTTGTCCATTCCCTCTGAGTGCAGGGCGCCTGCGTTGTTGATTCTGAAGGCCTCGGGCAGATTTGGTACAGCACGGCAACATAAGCTGGCTGAATTCTCATTGGATAAAAACTCTATAACCTAAAAAAACAGCTCTGGAAGGAGGATAATACAACATTGAGATAATATGAATACTTGTGGATATTTAAGTTGAAGTTAAAATACCGATGACTCTCACACACACACTAGGTGTGGCAAAATTACTCTCTGCATTTGAACCATCACCCTTGATTACCCCCTGGGAGGTGAGGGGAGCAGTGGGCAGCAGCGGTGGCCCCACCCGGGAGTCATTTTTGGGGATTTAACCCCCAATTCCAACCCTTGATGCTGAGTGTCAAGCAGGTAGGTAATGGGTCCCAGTTTTATAGTCTTTGGTATGACTCGCCCGGGGTTTGAACTCACAACCTACCGATCTCAAGGCGGCTGCTTTAACCACTAGGGAAAGTACAAACCCTGTTTCCATATGAGTGGGGAAATTGTGTTGGATGTAAATATAAACAGAATACAATGATTTGTAAATCATTTTCAACCCATATTCAGGGAAAGGTAGCAATAAATACTGATATAGTTGAGGAATGCTCATCAAACACTTATTTGGAACATCCCACAGGTGTGCAGGCTAAATGGGAACAGGTGGGTGCCATGATTGGGTATAAAAACAACTTCCCGAAAAATGCTTAGTCTTTCACTAGAAAAGATGGGGCGAGGTACACCCCTTTGTCCACAACTGCGTGAGCAAATAGTCAAACAGTTTAAGAACAACGTTTCTCAAAGTGCAATTGCAAGAAATTTAGGGATTTCAACATCCACGGTCCATAATATCATTAAAAGGTTCAGAGAATCTGGAGAAATCACTCCACGTTTGAATGACATTGAATGACCGTGACCTTCAATCCCTCAGATGGCACTGTATCAAAAATTCGACATCAATCTCTAAAGGATATCACCACATGGACTCAGGAACACTTCACAAAACCACTGTCACTAAATACAGCCATTCATCAACAACATCCAGAAACGCCGCCGGCTTCTCTGGGCCTGAGATCATCTGAGATGGACTGATGCAAATTGGAAAAGTGTCCTGTGGTCTGACAAGTCGACATTTCAAATTGTTTTTGGATATATTTGACATTGTGTCATCCGGACCAAAGGGGAAGCGAACTATCCAGACAGTTATCGATGCAAAGTTAAAAAAACAGCATCTGTGATGGTATGGGGGTGCATTAGTGCCCAAAGCATGGGTAACTTACACATCTGTGAAGCCACCATTAATGCTGAAAGGTACATGCAGGTTTTGGAACAACATTTGCTGCCATCTAAACATATGATATTTTTTTCATGGACGCCCCTGCTTATTTCAACAAGACAATGCCAAACCAGCACATGTTACAACAGTGTGGCTTCGTAAAAAAAGAGTGAGGGTTCTTTCCATGCCCGTCTGCAGTCCAGACCTGTCTCCCATCCAAAATGTGTGGCGCATTATGAAGCGTAAAATACGACAGCGGAGACCCCGGACTGTTGAACGACTGAAGCTCTACATAAAACAAGAATGGGAAAGAATTCCACTTTCAAAGCTTCAACAATTAGTTTCCTCAGTTCCCAAACGTTTATTGAGTGTTGTTAAAAGAAAAGGTGATGTAACACAGTGGTGAACATGCCCTTTCCCAACTACTTTGCACACATGTTGCAGCCCTGAAATTCTAAGTTAATTATTATTTGCCCAGAAAAATAAGTTTATGAGTTTGAACATCAAATATCTTGTCTTTGTAGTGCAGTCAATTGAATATGGGTTGAAAATGATTTTCAAATCTGTTTGTATTTACATCTAACACCATTTCCCAGCTCATATGGAAACGGGGTTTGTAAATTAAAAATGGCTTTTGTCTTTAATTATGATCATGATTTCTAGTTATGTGAGGCCAACAAAGAACGGTCTTGCTGGCCCTGACTGCACACCACTGTCCAAATGTATTAATCCTATGTTTTGACGCCGTGGCATCGTTGAACACGAGTATCCAACATTGTAACAACATTCATTAATCGAAAAAAGACAACATTTATCATAATGGATTCGATTTTATAACAGCACTAGACACTCAAAGCTCGTGACAGAGAAGTGAGAACCCATCATTCATTCACACCACATTCACAATTGATGGGGGTAAGCGACATTTGTTGCCACAGCTGCCCTGGGGTAGACTGATGGAAGCGTGGCTGCCAATTTGCGTCTACGGCCCCTCTAACCACCATCATACTTCTCATTCATATTCATGAACCAGTGTGAGCGGCACTGGGAACAATGTGGGTCTCGTCCAACGACACAATGGCCGTGACTCGGACCTTGAAACCTTAAAGGGTAACTGCACTTTTTCTGGAATCATTGTGAGAATCATTGAGAGAGACATAAACACTTTATTTTTTTTTAGAATTCTAAAGATGCAATTAATGAGAGTCTCCGTTGTAGCCTTCAAAGCCCTCTAAGACAACTTCGAAACCCTCCGTCGATGTTGTGTATGTACAGTTCAGGCCAAAAGTTTGGACACACCTTCTCATTTCAATGCATTTTCTCTATTTTCATGACTATTTACGTTGTAGATTGTCACTGAAGGCATCAAAACTATGACAACTGTGAAATGAACACCCTTTCAGGTGACGAACTCTTGAAGCTCATAAAGAGAATGCCAAGAGTGTGCAAAACAGTAATCAGAGCAAAGGGTGGCTATTTGGAAGAAACTAAAATATAAAACATGCTTTTGGTTATTTCACCTTTTTTTTTTTGTTAAGTACATTACTCCACATGTGTTCATTCATAGTTTTGATGCCTCCTGTGACAATCTATAATTTCAACAGTCATAAAAATAAAGAAAACGTATTGAATGAGAAGGTGTGTCCAAACCTTTGGCCTGTACTATATATTTATGGTGTAGTAGGAGGCATGTTCATAACAATATGTAGTATGTACAATATTTTCTGTATTTTTGGTCATTTTCTGCATTACCGGAACTTATTTCTTTTGGAAATGTATTTCCCTTCCCATAGAAACGCACTTCAGACAACAGATGTGTATTCCTACTTCCGGAAACAAACCCTTGTGTGTTCTAATCATTGCAAACTTGGTAAAAGACAACAAAGACGACTATTTCTGGACAAATGAGGATTTACAACCTTATCTTTTTGAAGCTGAATATACGGAGGATGAAGTAGTGCCGAACGCATGTCATTATGTCAAGATAATGGCACTAGCATTTACTTAATTCAAGAGCATTTTTCAACATACTGAGCAAAAAGGTCTCATTTTTATTCTACCAAGAAAATTGCACTTGTTAGTAGTGAGTATATACTTATTTTAAGGTATTTTTGGGTTCATTGAGGTTAGCTTATTTTACTTGTTTTGGAAAGTCTTTGCAAGCCGAATTTTCTTGTTCTATTGGCGGACAATTTTGCTTAGTTCAAATAAAATACCCCAAATTTTTGTATATATTTTTTTTTTTTCTTGTTTTTGAACACTGACCTGTTGCAGTGGGGAGCCCATCATTTGGTCCGAGGCCCCTGCACAGGGCGCGTAGAGACAATTCAAACTCATATTTGCACCCATTGATAATGGAGAGTCTCTATTTCAAGGGTGTAATTTTTTTAACGGCCTAAGCACATTCTAAAAATACGATTAAAAAAACAAAAACTGAAAAAGTGGTATAAAAGAGTAAACAGGTGAAGTGTGACAAGAACATGTTGCAATGTTTACTCTAATAACACAAAGCTGCCATGCGGGCTGTTATTTTCTTTAAAAAAAAAATGTAGTATGTACAATATTTTCTGTATTTTTGGTCATTTTCTGCATTACCGGAACTTATTTCTTTTGGACATGTATTTCTCTTCCCATAGAAACGCACTTCCGACAACAGATGTGTATTCCTACTTCCGGAAACAAACCCTTGTGTGTTCTAATCATTGCAGACTTGGTAAAAGACAACAAAGACGACTATTTTTGGACAAATGAGGATTTACAACCTTATCTTTTTGAAGCTGAACATACGGAGGATGAAGTAGTGCCGAACGCATGTCATTACGTCAAGATAATGGCACTAGCATTTACTTAATTCAAGAATATTTTTCAACATACTGAGCAAAAAGGTCTCATTTTTATTCTACCAAGAAAATTGCACTTGTTATTAGTGAGTATATACTTATTTTAAGGTAATTTTGGGGTCATTGAGGTTAGCTTATTTTACTTGTTTTGGAAAGTCTTTGCAGGCCGAATTTTCTTGTTCTATTGGCGGATAATTTTGCTTAGTTCAAATAAAATACCCCTAATTTTTGTATTTTTTTTTCTTTTTCTTGTTTTTGAACACTGACCTGTTGCAGTGGGGAGCCCAACATTTGTTCCGAGGCCCCTGCACAGGGCGCGTAGAGACAATTCAAACTCATATTTGCACCCATTGATAATGGAGAGTCTCTACTTCAGGGGTGTAATTTTTTTTAACGGCCTAGGTACATTCTAAAAATACGATTAAAAAAATAAAAACTGAAAAAGTGGTATAAAAGAGTAAACAGGTGAAGTGTGACAAGAAAATGTTGCAATGTTTACTCTAATAACACAAAGCTGCCATGCAGGCTGTTATTTTCTTTAAAAAAAGAAATATGTAGTATGTACAATATTTTCTGTATTTTTGGTCATTTTCTGCATTACCGGAATTTATTTCTTTTGGACATGTATTTCCCTTCCCATAGAAACGCACTTCCGACAACAGATGTGTATTCCTACTTCCGGAAACAAACCCTTGTGTGTTCTAATCATTGCAAACTTGGTAAAAGACAACAAAGACGACTATTTCTGGGCAAATGAGGATTTACAACCTTATCTTTTTGAAGCTGAATATACGGAGGATGAAGTAGTGCCGAACGCATGTCATTATGTCAAGATAATGGCACTAGCATTTACTTAATTCAAGAATATTTTTCAACATACTGAGCAAAAAGGTCTCATTTTTATTCTACCAAGAAAATTGCACTTGTTATTAGTGAGTATATACTTATTTGAAGGTATTTTGGGGTTCATTGAGGTTAGCTTATTTTACTTGTTTTGGAAAGTCTTTGCAAGCCGAATTTTCTTGGTCTATTGGCGGATAATTTTGCTTAGTTCAAATAAAATACCCCTAATTTTTGTATATTTTTTTCTTGTTTTTGAACACTGACCTTTTGCACTGGGGAGCCTAACATTTGGTCCGAGGCCCCTGCACAGGGCGCGTAGAGACAATTCAAACTCATATTTGCACCCATTGATAATGGAGAGTCTCTACTTCAGGGGTGTAATTTTTTTAACGGCCTAAGCACATTCTAAAAATACGATTAAAAAAATAAAAACTGAAAAAGTGGTATAAAAGAGTAAACAGGTGAAGTGTGACAAGAAAATGTTGCAATGTTTACTCTAATAACACAAAGCTGCCATGCGGGCTGTTATTTTCTTTAAAAAAAAAAAAAAATGTAGTATGTACAATATTTTCTGTATTTTTGGTCATTTTCTGCATTACCGGAACTTATTTCTTTTGCACATGTATTTCCCTTCCCATAGAAACGCACTTCGGACAACAGATGTGTATTCCTACTTCCGGAAACAAACCCTTGTGTGTTCTAATCATTGCAAACTTGGTAAAAGACAACAAAGACGACTATTTCTGGACAAATGAGGATTTACAACCTTATCTTTTTGAAGCTGAATATACGGAGGATGAAGTAGTGCCGAACGCATGTCATTATGTCAAGATAATGGCACTAGCATTTACTTAATTCAAGAATATTTTTCAACATACTGAGCAAAAAGGTCTCATTTTTATTCTACCAAGAAAATTGCACTTGTTATTAGTGAGTATATACTTATTTTAAGGTATTTTTGGGTTCATTGAGGTTAGCTTATTTTACTTGTTTTGGAAAGTCTTTGCAAGCCGAATTTTCTTGTTCTATTGGCGGATAATTTTGCTTAGTTCAAATAAAATACCCCTAATTTTTGTATTTTTTTTTCTTGTTTTTGAACACTGACGTTTTGCAGTGGGGAGCCCATCATTTGGTCCGAGGCCCCTGCACAGGGCACGTAGAGACAATTCAAACTCATATTTGCACCCATTGATAATGGAGAGTCTCTACTTCAGGGGTGTAATTTTTTTTAACGGCCTAAGCACATTCTAAAAATACGATTAAAAAAATAAAAATTGAAAAAGTGGTATAAAAGAGTAAACAGGTGGAATGTGACAAGAAAATGTTGCAATGTTTACTCTAATAACACAAAGCTGCCATGCAGGCTGTTATTTTCTTTAAAAAAAGAAATATGTAGTATGTACAATATTTTCTGTATTTTTGGTCATTTTCTGCATTACCAGAACTTATTTCTTTTGCACATGTATTTCCCTTCCCATAGAAACACACTTCGGACAACAGATGAGTATTCCTACTTCCGGAAACAAACCCTTGTGTGTTCTAATCATTGCAAACTTGGTAAAAGACAACAAAGACGACTATTTCTGGACAAATGAGGATTTACAACCTTATCTTTTTGAAGCTGAACATACGGAGGATGAAGTAGTGCTGAACGCATGTCATTACGTCAAGATAATGGCACTAGCATTTACTTAATTCAAGAGCATTTTTCAACATACTGAGCAAAAAGGTCTCATTTTTATTCTACCAAGAAAATTGCACTTGTTATTAGTGAGTATATACTTATTTTAAGGTATTTTTGGGTTCATTGAGGTAAGCTTATTTTACTTGTTTTGGAAAGTCTTTGCAAGCCGAATTTTCTTGTTCTATTGGCGGATAATTTTGCTTAGTTCAAATAAAATACCCCTAATTTTTCTTTTGCACATGTATTTCCCTTCCCATAGAAACGCACTTCGGACAACAGATGTGTATTCCTACTTCCGGAAACAAACCCTTGTGTGTTCTAATCATTGCAAACTTGGTAAAAGACAACAAAGACGACTATTTTTGGACAAATGAGGATTTACAACCTTATCTTTTTGAAGCTGAATATACGGAGGATGAAGTAGTGCCGAACGCATGTCATTACGTCAAGATAATGGCACTAGCATTTACTTAATTCAAGAATATTTTTCAACATACTGAGCAAAAAGGTCTCATTTTTATTCTACCAAGAAAATTGCACTTGTTATTAGTGAGTATATACTTATTTTAAGGTATTTTTGGGGTCATTGAGGTTAGCTTATTTTACTTGTTTTGGAAAGTCTTTGCAAGCCGAATTTTCTTGTTCTATTGGCGGATAATTTTGCTTAGTTCAAATAAAATACCCCTAATTTTTGTATTTTTTTTTTTCTTTTTCTTGTTTTTGAACACTGACCTGTTGCAGTGGGGAGCCCAACATTTGGTCCGAGGCCCCTGCACAGGGCGCGTAGAGACAATTCAAACTCATATTTGCACCCATTGATAATGGAGAGTCTCTACTTCAGGGGTGTAATTTTTTTTAACGGCCTAGGTACATTCTAAAAATACGATTAAAAAAATAAAAACTGAAAAAGTGGTATAAAAGAGTAAACAGGTGAAGTGTGACAAGAAAATGTTGCAATGTTTACTCTAATAACACAAAGCTGCCATGCAGGCTGTTATGTTCTTTAAAAAAAAAAAAAAATCAAAATTAATATCACAGTAAATATTCCACTTTGAGATATTTTGGGGGGAAAATGTTGTATATTTTGTGTTTCCCATAGAAAAAACAAAGTCGTTTTTTTTTCTAAAGAAGGGCCTAATAAGAACAAACAAAAAACATAATAACATTTATAATTGACAGATGGATCTGAAGTTGATCTCAAGACGAT
Organism: Nerophis ophidion; assembly: GCF_033978795.1. NCBI lineage: Eukaryota > Metazoa > Chordata > Actinopteri > Syngnathiformes > Syngnathidae > Nerophis > Nerophis ophidion. Next base: position 7,834,316 of record NC_084630.1, on the reverse strand, counting down.
TGTGTTTAAAGTAAACAGTAAAAAAAAAAAAAAAAAAAAAAAAAAAAAGTTTATTTTTAATGAGTAGGAAGGACCCTTTTGGATCCCCAATAATTTAAGTGCAATTTTTTTTTGTGTCATTGCTAAAAAAAAATAACAAATTGAAATCAATGTTGTTATGTGTTGACATTTTTAAGGCTCCAATTAATTCTATAATCTCAAATATTCCACTTTAAAATTGTATTGGGGGAAACTATTGCATATTTTGTGTTTTTTTTTCCATAACAAAACAGGGTTTTCTTTGACAAAAAGGCCATACAACTTAAATCTTTAAAAACATTATATTGACAGATAGGCCTAATGTTGATCTAGTGATTTAAACCTTGAATTACAATAATACAAAATATTGACACATTTTAAATATTTTTTTGACCAAAATCCTTTGGGGTCCCTGGGATCAAGCCTGAGTGGAGCCCTAAATGTATATTTTTACACATATATTGTATTGGTTTTTGAAATAAAAACATATCAAAATGGCCCCCGCTTGCTTTGATTTTTCAGTGTGCAAAAAAAGTTTGTACACCCCTGCTCTACTTGATCTTACATGCATGTTTAAAAACTGTGGGTAGAACACAAGAACCTATAGTAAGCCCACAGAACCAAGAGAACATGCCAACTCTACACAGAACCACCTAGGATACCAAACCCTAACCTCCTGGCATGCTGCCCTCATAATTTTTTTTTTTTTAATTTCACTGAATTATTTATGAGGTGTAATTGTAAAACATTATAGACCAGGGGTCACCAACCTTTTTGAAACCAAGAGCTACTTCTTGGATACTGATTAATGCGAAGGGCTACCAGTTTGATACACACTTAAATAAATTGCCAGAAATAGCCAATTTGCTCAATTTACCTTTAACTCTATTGTTATTATTAATAATAATTATATTTATCTTTGTGGAAAAACTGATCATCTTAATGATTTGTCACAATAAATATATATAGAAACAGATAAATATATATATATAAAAAAAAAGAGTATTTCTGTCCGTCATTCGGTCGTACATTTTTTTTCGTTCTACGGAAGGTTTTTTGTAGAGAATAAATGATGAAAAAAACACTTAAATGAACGGTTTAAAAGAGGAAAAAACACGAAAAAAAAGAAAATGTAATTTTGAAACATAGTTTATCTTCAATTTCGACTCTTTAAAATTCAAAATTCTGTTGAAAAAAATGAAGAGAAAAACTAGCTAATTCGAATCTTTTAGAAAAAAATTAAAAATAAATTTATGGAACTTCATTAGTAATTTTTCCTGATTAAGATTAATCTTACGATTTTGATGACATGTTTTAAATAGTTTAAAATCCAATCTGCACTTTGTTATAATATATAACAAATTGGACCAAGCTATATTTTTAACAAAGACAAATCACTATTTTTTCTAGATTTTCCAGAACAAACATTTTTAAAGAAATTCAAAAGACTTTGAAATAAGGTTTACATTTGATTCTACGGATTTTCTATATTTGCCAGAATATATATTTTTTAAATTTTAGTTTGAAGAAATATTTCACAAATATTCTTCGTCGAAAAAACAGAAGCTAAAACGAAGAATTAAATTAAAATGTATTTATTATTCTTTACACTAAAAACAATACATTTACTTGAACATTGATTTAAATGGTCAGGAAAGAAGAGGAAGGAATTTAAAAAAGGTTGTATTTTTTCTTTAAAATTGTCTTTCTGAAATTTATAAGAAGCAATGTAAAAAAATCTATGAATTTATTTAAACAAGTCTTTAAAATATTTTCTTGGATTTTCAAATTCTATTTGAGTTTTGTCTCTCTTAGAATTAAAAATGTCGAGCAAAGTGAGACCAGCTCGCTAGTAAATAAATACAATTTCAAAAATAGAGGCAGCTCACTGGTAAGTGCTGCTGTTTGAGCTATTTTTAGAACAGGCCAGTGGGCGACTCTTCTGGTCCTTAAGGGCACCGCGTTGGTGACCCCTGTTATAGACCATGTGCATAAATGAGGTAAGTAGGCTGTTTGACGGTCGGGGGTTGGCTGCTCTAACTGAGATCACCTCCTTAATAAAAAAAAATATCGGCCTAAATGAGACCTACTATTTTATTTGCACCACAGGTCCACTAGACAACTGCATGCCGGGTGACATAGTTTTTAATAAAAAAACAATCAATTTAAAAACAACACTCTGTTATCGCAAATTGACAGACTGACACTATTAAAGAAGAATGTATCTGTTATTTGGGAACTGCACAGGGATAAATCAACAGAAAAATGCAAGTATTATACAGCATAGAAAAAATAAAGACAGTTGCTATGACTTTACAGTGATTAATCTATTAAATGAATCCTTATCCTCTGAATTATGGCCTCATTGTACTTTGTGACTTTTTGTTTTATGGCTCGCTGTCACAGTAAATTGTTCTTTGAAAGGTTGTGACTGAGGGAAAATGAACATGTTGGGAGAGAAAGGGACTTTATACAATATGCACAAAGGAATAAATACTGTGGTAAGATGAATGAAAAATGGCCAAAAATATAAGATAAGCTCTTTGGAAAAAATAGTTTTCAATGAAAAACTGTTATTTCACTTGTTATCGGTGATATAACAAATAATAATAAAACAATATTGTATACTGTATATATTGGCAACACTAAATTGGCCCTAGTGTGTGAATGTGAGTGTGAATGTTGTCTGTCTATCTGTGTTGGCGACTTGTCCAGGGTGTACCCCGCCTTCCGCCCGATTGTAGCTGAGATAGGCACCAGTGCCCCCCGTGACCCCAAAGGGAATAAGCGGTAGGAAATGGATGGATGGATGGATTGTATATAGGGCCTGCGATGAGGTGGCGACTTGTCCAGGGTGCACTCCGCCTTCCCCCCGATTGTAGCTGAGATAGGCGTAAGCGCCCCCCGCGTCCCCAAAAGGGAATAAGCGGTAGGAAATGGATGGATGGATGTAAATAGGGCTGGGCGACATGGTCTTTTTTTAATATTATATATTAGCTTTGAATGAACACTTGATGACTGCAATGAGGTGGCGACTTGTCCAGGGTGTACCCCGCCTTCCGCCCGATTGTAGCTGAGATAGACACCAGTGCCCCCCGCGACCCCAAAGGGAATAAGCGGTAGAAAATGGATGGATTGTATATAGGGCCTGCGATGAGGTGGCGACTTGTCCAGGGTGCACTCCGCCTTCCGCCCGATTGTAGCTGAGATAGGCGCCAGAGCCCTCCGCGACCCCACAAGGGAATAAGCGGTAGAAAATGGATGGATATATATATATATATATATATTAAAAAAAGACCATGTCGCCCAGCCCTATATACATCCATCCATTTTCTACTGCTTACGGTTGTCTGTTCGACATCTTCCAGCTTGAAGCCAAACCACCGCCAGACGAGGAAGCCGCCTGAAGTTTTTCTTGGGAATTAAAGGCCTACTGAAATGAGATTTTCTTATTCAAACGGGGATAGCAGGTCGATTATATGTGTCATAATTATTTAGGAAAAAAAAAAAAGATGAGGGCAGTGGGAGTGATTCAGATGTTATTAGACACATTTACTAGGATAATCCTGGAAAATCCTTTATCTGCTTATTGTGTTACTAGTGTTTTAGTGAGATTAAATAGTACTTGAAAGTCAGAGGGGTGTTGCCACGCGTGTGGTGACCGCCAGTGTCTCTGAGGGAAACCACGTTTCTCGACGAGGCGGAGCGAAGGCAGCCGTTGGGGCTAGGCTAAGATTTTTTTTTTTTCCCCCTCCTCCATGGTGGAAGCATCCCACGTTTGGGGGAGGCAAGAGAGTCCGCAGCTGCCTCTGGCAGGTGCACGAGGAACGATGCAAGCTCCGCTCATGTCTACGGTAAGAGCCGACTTTTTCCCACCATTTTCTCACCGAAACCTGCCGGTTGACATGTGGTAGGGAACCATGTTCGCTTGACCGCTCTGTAAAGCTTCACCGTCATCTTTCGGGAATGTAAACAAGGAAACACCGGCCGTGTTTGTGTTGCTAAAAGGCAGCTGCAATACACCGCTTTCCTCCTACATCTTTCTTCTTTGACGTATCCATTATTAATTGGACAAATTGCAAAAGATTCAGCAACACAGACGTCCAGAATACTGTGTAAGTGTGCGATTAAAGCAGACGACTTATAGCTGGGATCGGAGCTGGAACAAAATGTCCGCTACAATCGTGACGTCACGCATACGCGTCATCATACCGCAACGTTTTCAACAGGATACTTAGCGCGAAATTTAAAATTGCAATTTAGTAAATTAACAAGGCCTCATTATTCACTTCATTTTAAAATAAGTAGAACAACTTTGATGAAAACAGATTGTGTTTATCATCTCTTCTTTGAATTTATGTAAAAAAAATATTGTGTGCAGGCAACATACTCTTTTGAGGCATCGCTTATTCTAAAAACAAGCTTTTATCGACACTCATTACCATTTTTGCGAGCACTATTTTGCGTTTTGTTTAGCACGTGCCTGAAGGAAGTGCAAACTGACAGATTGATTGTTTGATTGATTGAATCTTTGATTAGTAGATTGCACAGTTCAGTACATATTCCGTACAATTGACCTCTAAATGGTAACACCCGAATACGTTTTTCAACTTGTTTAAGTCAGGGTCCGCGTTAATCAATTCAGTTCCATACACAGCTGCAGGATTGGCGGGTGGAAAATAATAGACTTATCTGTTACGTCTTCTTCGCCTGGCTGCGATTGTCGTGTTCTCCTCCAACGCAGGAAACAAGCAGGAGCGGCGTGGAGGTAAAATTAAGCTTTTTTTTAATAAATCAAACGCAGGACAAAAATATAAAACTAAGGACGCTAACAAGCGGGGATCTAAAACAAACCAAAAATGTCACCAACGGTGAAAAACGAGGAATGTTGACCCAGCTACTACTGCTGGGTGACAGGAAACTATAAAGGGGAGTGATTAACCAGCACACCTGGTGGGAACACTTAATTGCAAAACTAAGACAGCTGAGGAGAATCGGTGGCCATGGAAACCAACAGAAAACAAGGAAAGGGTGCACTTAGGGAACAGACTAAATTGGAAAAACTACCAAACCCAAATCATGCCATGACCTGGGTGACGGATCAGGACACTTATCGGCTATTCAGCAACATCATTTTATAATTTTAGAGAGGCTGGATGATTTAAAGCAGGGGTCACCAACCTTTTTGAAACTAAGAGCTACTTCTTGGGTACTGATTAATGCGAAGGGCTACCAGTTTGATACACACTTAAATAAATTGCCAGAAATAGCCAATTTGCTCAATTCACCTTAAATAAATAAATATATATTTTAAAAAAATGGGTATTTCTGTCTGTCATTCCGTCGTACATTTTTTTTTCCTTTTACGGAAGGTTTTTTGTAGGGAATAAATGATGAAAAAAACACTTAATCAAATGGTTTAAAAGAGGAGAAGACACGAAAAAAATGAAAATTAAAATTTGAAACATAGTTCATCTTCAATTTCGACTCCTTTAAATTCAAAATTCAACCCAAAAAAAAAAATGAAAGGAAAAACTAGCTAATTCGAATATTTTTGAAAAAATAAAAAAAATAATTTGTGCAACATCATTAGTCATTTTTCTTGATTTGATGACATGTTTTAAATAGGTTAAAATCCAATCTGCACTATCTTATAATATATAACAAACTGAACCAAGCTATATTTCTAACAAAGACAAATCATTATTTCTTCTAGATTTTCCAGAACAAATATTTTAAATGAAATTCAAAAGACTTTGAAATAAGATTTAAATTTGATTCTACAGATTTTCTAGATTTACCAGAATATTTTTTTTGAATTTTAATCATAATAAATTTGAAAAAACATTTCACAAATATTTTTTGTCAAAAAAACAGAAGCTAAAATGAAGAATTAAATCAAAATTTATTTATTATTCTTCACAATAAAAAATAAAAAAAATACTTGAACATTGGATAGAAGATGAAGGAATTTAAAAGGTAAAAAGGTATATGTGTTTAAAAATCCTAAACTCATTTTTTTAGGTTGTATTTTTTTCTGTAAAATTGTCTTTCTGAAAGTTATAAGAAGCAAAGTAAAAAAAATAAATGAATTTATCTAAACAAGTGAAGACCAAGTCTTTTAAATATTTTCTTGGATTTTCAAATTCTATTTGAGTTTTGTCTCTCTTAGAATTAAAAATGTCAAACAAAGCGAGAACGGCTTGCTAGTAAATAAATAAAATAAAATAAAAAATAGAGGCAGCTCACTGGTAAATGCTGCTATTTGAGCTATTTTTTTAGAACAGGCCAGCGGGCGACTCATCTGGTCCTTACGGGCTACCTGGCGTTGGTGACCCGTGCTTTAAAGGGCTGATTAAAACAAATGTGTTGGTGTCTTTTAGTATTTTTTAATGACGTTCTTTTGTTCCACAAAATATTTATCCATCCATTTTCTACCGGTTGTCCCTTTTTGGGGCCGCTGGAGCTTATCTCTGCTGCATTTGGGCGGAAGGTGGCGTACACCCTGGACAAGTCGCCACCTCATCGCAGGGCCAACACAAATAGACAACATTCATGCTCACATTCACACACTAGGGCCAATTTAGTGTTGCCAATCAACCTATCCCCAGGTGCATGTTTTTTGAAGTGGGTTCTAGCCGCAGTACCCGGAAAGAACCCACGCAGTCACGGGGAGAACATGCAAACTCCACACAGAAAGATCCCGAGTCCGGGACTGAACCCAGGACTACTCAGGACCTTTGTATTGTGAGGCACATGCACTAACCCCTCTACCACCGTACTACCCTCACATAGAATATATATTGTTAAAACATTTCTTACATGAAAAAACTCTTTAAGTATGCATTTTTTTTGCGTCTTGAGCCAGACTAAAAAAAAAAAAAAAAAAAAAGTTAAATATAGGTACAATGCAGATCAGGGGTGTCAAATGTTCAGCCCGATGATAATATAAATACATTTATGAGAGTCAAATACAAAAAAGGCAACAAGAGAAGTATCCTACACTTCTCTTTTGTAAAGTAAATCTGAACAGCCGATGAAGCATCTACATCGACTATATGATCCTCGGAAAAATTGTTGCGGAGTAGTTAAATGAACACTTAGCGTCTAACAATCTATGTGAAACCTTTCAATCCGGTTTCAGGGCAAATCACTCCACGGAGACAGCCCTCGCAAAAATGACTAATGATCTATTGCTAACGATGGATTCTGATGCGTCATCTATGTTGCTGCTCCTCGATCTTAGCGCTGCTTTCGATACTGTCGATCATAATATTTTATTAGAACGTATCAAAACACAAATTGGTATGTCGGACTTAGCCCTGTCTTGGTTTAACTCTTATCTTACTGATAGGATGCAGTGTGTCTCCCATAACAATGTGACCTCGGACTACGTTAAGGTAACGTGTGGAGTTCCCCAGGGTTCGGTCCTTGGCCCTGCACTCTTCAGCATCTACATGCTGCCGCTAGGTGACATCATACGCAAATACGGTGTTAGCTTTCACTGTTATGCTGATGACACCCAACTCTACATGCCCCTAAAGCTGACCAACATGCCGGATTGTAGTCAGCTGGAGGCGTGTCATAATAAAATTAAACAATGGATGTCCGCTAACTTTTTGCAACTCAACGCCAAAAAAACGGAAATGCTGATTATCGGTCCTGCTAGACACCGAACTCTATTTAATAATACAACTCTAACATTTGACAACCCAACAATTAAACAAGGCGACACGGTAAAGAATCTGGGTATTATCTTCGACCCAACTCTCTCCTTTGAGGCACACATTAAAAGCGTTACTAAAACGGCCTTCTTTCATCTCCGCAATATCGCTAAAATTCGCTCCATTCTGTCCACTAAAGACGCTGACATCATTATCCATGCGTTTGTTACATCTCGCCTCGACTACAGTAACGTATTATTTTCGGGTCTCCCCATGTCTAGCATTAAAAGATTACAGTTGGTACAAAATGCGGCTGCTAGACTTTTGACAAGAACAAGAAAGTTTGATCACATTACGCCTGTACTGGCTCACCTGCACTGGCTTCCTGTGCACTTAAGATGTGACTTTAAGGTTTTACTACTTACGTATAAAATACTACACGGTCTAGCTCCAGCCTATTTTGCCGATTGTATTGTACCATATGTCCCGGCAAGAAATCTGCGTTCAAAGGACTCCGGCTTATTAGTGATCCCCAAAGCCCAAAAAAAGTCTGCGGGCTGTAGAGCGTTTTCCATTCGGGCTCCAGTACTCTGGAATGCCCTCCCGGTAACAGTTTGAGATGCTACCTCAGTAGAAGCATTTAAGTCTCACCTTAAAACTCATTTGTATACTCTAGCCTTTAAATAGACTCCCTTTTTAGACCAGTTGATCTGCGGTTTCTTTTCTTTTTCTTCTATGTCCCACTCTCCTTTGTGGAGGGAGTCCGGTCCGATCCGGTGGCCATGTACTGCTCGCCTGTGTATCGGCTGGGGACATCTCTTCGCTGCTGATCAGCATCCACTTGGGATGGTTTCCTGCTGGCTCCGCTGTGAACGGGACTCTCGCTGCTGTGTTGGATCCGCTTTGGACTGGACTCTCGCGACTGTGTTGGATCCATTATGGATTGATCTTTCACAGTATCATGTTCTCATATGTTCTCATAGTCATCAGTATCATCAGTATCACAGTATCATGTTCTCATAGTCATTATTGTCACCGACGTCCCACTGGGTGTGAGTTTTCCTTGCCCTTATGTGGGCCTACCGAGGATGTCGTAGTGGTTTGTGCAGCCCTTTGAGACACTAGTGATTTAAGGCTATACAAGTAAACATTGATTGATTGATTGATTGATTTGCCTGGGAAGCTGGACAGAACAAAAAATAAGAAATAAAGCTAAAAAATAAATAAATAACACGGATCAGGCCCCTGTTTGCTACCTATAAAAATTCAATTGAAATTTTTGAATGAAAGAAACAGCTTTTCTAAATGTGTCCACTGGATGTCGCAATTATTTGTATCTTTGTATCAATCAATCAATCGTTTATTTATATAGCCCCAAATCACAAATGTCTCAAAGGACTGCACAAATCATTACGACTACAACATCCTCGGAAGAACCCACAAAAGGGCCAGGAAAACTCACACCCAGTGGGCAGGGAGAATTCACATCCAGTGGGACGCCAGTGACAATGCTGACTATGAGAAACCCTGGAGAGGACCTCAGATGTGGGCGACCCCCCCTCTCTAGGGGACCGAGAGCAATGGATGTCGAGCGGGTCTAACATGATACTGTGAAAGTTCAATCCATAGTGGCTCCAACACAGCCGCGAGAGTTCAGTTCAAGCGGATCCAAGACAGCAGCGAGAGTCCCGTCCACAGGAAACCATCTCAAGCGGAGGCGGATCAGCAGCGTAGAGATGTCCCCAACTGATACAGGCGAGCGGTCCATCCTGGGTCCCGACGAGCGGTCCATCCTGGGTCTCGACTCTGGACAGCCAGTACTTCATCCATGGTCATCGGACCGGACCCCCTCCACAAGGGAGGGGGGGACATAGGAGAAAGAAAAGAAGCGGCAGATCAACTGGTCTAAAAAGGAGGTCTATTGTCGATGAAGCTACATATGTACAAAATAAACCATATGTTAGTGCAGTGTTTTTCAACCTTTTTCGAGCCAAGGCGCATTTTTATTATTGAAAAGTGCCATTAATACAGGTAACGAGTGGAAGACAGAAGAGCTTCTTAAAGAAGAAGTTACAGGTCTGTGAGAGCCAGAGATCTTCCTTGTTTGAAGTGACCAAATACTTATTTTCCACCATCCATCCATTTTCTACCGCTGATTCCCTTTCGGGGTCGCGGAGGGCATAATTTACAAATAAATTATTTAAAATTCCTACAATGTGAATTCCTGGATTTTTTTTTTTCGCATTCCGTCTCTCACAGTTGAAGTGTACCTATGATGAAAATTACAGACCTCTGTCATCATTTTAAGTGGGAGAACTTGCACAATCGGTGGCTGACTAAATACTTTCTTGCCCCACTGTACCTGTCTGGCCCACTTCGGAGTAGATCTTTCTCCATGTGGTCCCCGATCTAAAATGAGTTTGACACCCCTGATGTAGATGCACTGCATCACTGCTTCTAAAATACCTGTAAAGAGTAGTACATGTTTGAAAACACAGCAAAGCCCCACAGGTAGGAGCATGGTAACATGAATGTGCAGTAATTGAAAGTGTTTCTGTCGTGACACCCCATATAGTACATGCAAAATCCTCTTCTGAATAAGACGCTCTGCACCATTTTTTTAATTAGTAAATTGCACGCAACAATATTATCAATCAATCAATCAATGTTTACTTATATAACCCTAAATCACTAGTGTCTCAAAGGGCTGCACAAACCACTACGACATCCTCGGTATGGCCACATAAAGGCAAGGAAAACTCACACCCAGTGGGACGTCGGTGACAATGATGACTATGAGAACCTTGGAGAGGAGGAAAGCAATGGATGTCGAGCGGGTCTAACATGATACTGTGAAAGTTCAATCCATAGTGGATCCAACAGAGCCGCGAGAGTCCAGTCCAAAGCGGAGCCAGCACAGGGATGTCCCAAGCCGATACACAGGCAAGCGGTCCATCCTGGGTCCCGACTCTGGAAGAGTGTTCCATCCTGGGTCCCGACTCTGGACAGCCAGTACGTCATCCATGGCCATCGGACCTGACCCCCTCCACAAGGGAGAGTGGGACATAGGAGTAAAAGAAAAGAAACGGCAGATCAACTGGTCTAAAAAGGGAGTCTATTTAAAGGCTAGAGTATACGAATGAGTTTTAAGGTGAGACTTAAATGCTTCTACTGAGGTGGCATCTCGAACTGTTACCGGGAGGGCATTCCAGAGTACTGGAGCCCGAACGGAAAACGCTCTTTAGCCCGCAGACTTTTTTTGGGCTTTAGGAATCACTAATAAACCGGAGTCCTTTGAACGCAGATTTCTTGCCGGGACATATGGTACAATACAATCGGCAAGATAGGCTGGAGCTAGACCGTGTAGTATTTTATACGTAAGTAGTAAAACCTTAAAGTCACATCTTAAAGGGGAACATTATCAGCAGACCTATGTAAGCGTCAATATATACCTTGATGTTGCAGAAAAAAGACCATATATTATTTTAACCGATTTCCGAACTCTAAATGGGTGAATTTTGGCGAATTAAACGCCTTTTTGTTTATCGCTCAGGAGGGGATGATGTCAGAATGTGACGTAACCGAGGTAATACAGCCGCCATTTTCATTTTCAACACATTGTAAACATTGGGTCTCAGCTCTATTATTTTCCGTTTTTACGACTATTTTTTGGAACCTTGGAGACATCATGCCTCGTCGGTGTGTTGTCGGAGGGTGTAACAACACTAACAGGGAGGGATTCAAGTTGCACCACTGGCCCGAAGATGCAAAAGTGTCTGCCGCCAGACCCCCATTGAATGTGCCAGAGTGTCTCCACATTTTACCGGCGATGACAGACATGGCACAGAGATGTATGGATAACCTGCAGATGCATTTGCAACGATAAAGTCAATGAAATCACAAAGGTGAGTTTTGTTGATGTTTACTTATGTGCTAATCAGACATATTTGGTAGCGGCATGAATGACAGCTAATCGATGCTAACATAATACGCTAATCGACGCTAACATGCCATTTACCGGCGGTGCTAAAGCACACATGGCACAGAGATGTATGGATAACCTGCAGATGCATTTGCAACGATAAAGTCACAGAAATCACAAAGGTGAGTTTTGTTGATGTTGACTGCCAGCTAATCGATGCTAACATGCTATGCTAATCGATGCTAACATGCTATTTACCGGCGGTGCTAAAGCAGACATGGCACAGAGATGTATGGATAACCTGCAGATGCATTTGCAACTATATTACGTTTCCTTCCACCCACATTTAATGCGAAAAAAACACTTACGAATCGACGGATTTAAGCTGCTCCAGTGTCACGAGATGCGAAAGTCCTGATCGTTTGGTCCGCACATTTTACCGGCGATGCTAACGCAGCTATTTGGCCATTCTATGGCTATGAATAGCGTCAATAGCTAGTCGATCAATAGCTTCAGTTTCTTCTTCAATACTTTCATACTCCAACCATCCGTTTCAATACATGCGTAATCTGTTGAATTGCTTAAGCCGCTGAAATCCGAGTCTGAATCCGAGCTAATGTCGCTATATCTTGTTGTGCTATTCGCCATTGTTTGTTTACATTGGCAGCGCTGTATGACGTCACAGGGAAATGGATAGTCGCATTGCAAATAGCGAAAATCAAGCACTTTAAAGCTTTTTTTAGGGATATTCAGAGACCGTTAAAATTTTGAAAAAAACTTCAAAAAATACAACATGCCACTGGGAACTGATTTTTATTGTTTTTAACCCTTTTGAAATTGTGATTATGTTCCCCTTTAAGTGCACAGGAAGCCAGTGCTGGTGAGCCAGTACAGGCGTAATGTGATCAAACTTTCTTGTTCTTGTCAAAAGTCTAGCAGCCGCATTTTGTACCAACAGTAATCTTTTAATGCTAGACTTGGGGAGACCCGAAAATAATACGTTACAGTAGTCGAGGCGCAATACTTTTACACGCTAGTTTATAGGTTGCACACTGTGTTTGGATCTTAATAAGTGCTAAATATTATAAACTTATCACTCTCCTCGGGCACTGTTCCCCTAGCATTCAAAAAAGCGGTTATTCATCCTCTTCTTAAAAGACCTAACCTCGATCCTGACCTCATGGTAAATTACCGACCGGTGTCTCACCTTCCCTTTATTTCAAAAATCCTTGAAAAAATTGTTGCGGAGCAGTTAAATGAACACTTAGCGTCTAACAATCTATGTGAAACCTTTCAATCCGGTTTCAGGGCAAATCACTCGACGGAGACAGCCCTCGCAAAAATGACTAATGATCTATTGCTAACGATGGATTCTGATGCGTCATCTATGTTGCTGCTCCTCGATCTTAGCGCTGCTTTCGATACCGTCGATCATAATATTTTATTAGAACGTATCAAAACACGAATTGGTATGTCAGACTTAGCCCTGTCTTGGTTTAACTCTTATCTTACTGATAGGATGCAGTGTGTCTCCCATAACAATGTGACCTCGGACTACGTTAAGGTAACGTGTGGAGTTCCCCAGGGTTCGGTCCTTGGCCCTGCACTCTTCAGCATCTACATGCTGCCGCTAGGTGACATCATACGCAAATACGGTATTAGCTTTCACTGTTATGCTGATGACACCCAACTCTACATGCCCCTAAAGCTGACCAACACGCCGGATTGTAGTCAGCTGGAGGCGTGTCTTAATGAAATTAAACAATGGATGTCCGCTAACTTTTTGCAACTCAACGCCAAAAAAACGGAAATGCTGATTATCGGTCCTGCTAGACACCGAACTCTATTTAATAATACAACTCTAACATTTGACAACCAAACAATTAAACAAGGCGACACGGTAAAGAATCTGGGTGTTATCTTCGACCCAACTCTCTCCTTTGAGGCACACATTAAAAGCGTTACTAAAACGGCCTTCTTTCATCTCCGTAATATCGCTAAAATTCGCTCCATTCTGTCCACTAAAGACGCTGAGATCATTATCCATGCGTTTGTTACGTCTCGCCTCGACTACTGTAACGTATTATTTTCGGGTCTCCCCATGTCTAGCATTAAAAGATTACAGTTGGTACAAAATGCGGCTGCTAGACTTTTGACAAGAACAAGAAAGTTTGATCACATTACGCCTGTACTGGCACACCTGCACTGGCTTCCTGTGCACTTAAGATGTGACTTTAAGGTTTTACTACTTACGTATAAAATACTACACGGTCTAGCTCCATCTTATCTTGCTGATTGTATTGTACCATATGTCCCGGCAAGAAATCTGCGTTCAAAGGACTCCGGCTTATTAGTGATTCCCAAAGCCCAAAAAAAGTCTGCGGGCTATAGAGCATTTTCCGTTCGGGCTCCAGTACTCTGGAATGCCCTCCCGGTAACAGTTTGCGATGCCACCTCAGTAGAAGCATTTAAGTCTCACCTTAAAACTCATTTGTATACTCTAGCCTTTAAATAGACTCCCTTTTTAGACCAGTTGATCTGCCGTTTCTTTTCTTTTTCTTCCATGTCCCACTCTCCCGTGTGGAGGGGGTCCGGTCCGATCCGGTGGCCATGTACTGCTCGCCTGTGTATCGGCTGGGGACATCTCTGCGCTGCTGGTCCGCCTACGCTTGGGATGGTTTCCTGCTGGCTCCGCTGTGAACGGGACTCTCGCTGCTGTGTCTTGGATCCTCTTTGGACTGGACTCTCGCGACTGTGTTGGATCCATTGTGGATTGAACTTTCACAGTATCATGTTAGATCCGCTCGACATCCATTGCTTTCCTCCTCTCTAAGGTTCTCATAGTCATCATTGTCACCGACGTCCCACTGGGTGTGAGTTTTCCTACCGAGGATGTCGTGGTGGTTTGTGCAGCCCTTTGAGACACTAGTGATTTAGGGCTATATAAGTAAACATTGATTGATTGATTGATAATACAGTTGTGATCAAAATTATTCAACCCCCACACAATTTTGGTATTTTAGCAAGTTGGACATTTATTCCGTATTTTGTTTATAGTCATATCAAATAAAGATGTGTCAAATAGACAAATGCAACTTAAATTGTAACACTGTATTTTACAAAATACCAAAAAGGGACATTTTTCTTCATATCTCATTGACAAAATGATTCAACCCCCTAGTTCCATGCATCTTTAGTACTTAGTAGAACACCCTTTAACAGTAATGACATCCTTCAAAGGTGATACATAACCGGACACAAGCTTCTTGCAAGCATCTACAGGTATTTTAGTCCATTCCTCTTGGGCAAAGGCCTCCAGTTCATTCATATTCTTGGGCTTGCGTGTTGCAACTGCCTTCTTCAAGTCCCACCACAGCTTTTCTATAGGATTTAGGTCTGGCGACTGTGAAGGCCACTCCAGAGTCTTCGAGCCCTTCTTCTGCAACCACTCTGATGTTGATTTGGAGGTATGTTTGGGATCCTTGTCCTGTTGGAAGGTCCAACGTCTCCCAAGCCTCAGCTTCGTCACTGACTTCATGACATTTGCAGCTAATATATCCTGCTAGGAAATAGAATTCTTAATGCCTTGAACGCGCTGGAGATTCCCGGTACCTGAGGCAGAGAAACAGCCCAAGAGCATGATTGACCCCACACCATGCTTAACAGTAGGCGAGGTGTTCTTCTAAGCTTCATTTTTTCTCCTCCAGACATAACGTTGATTCATAGGCCCAAAGAGTTCCACTTTTGTCTCATCACTCCATAGAACAGTTTCCCAAAGCCTTTGGGGTTTGTCCATATGATTTTTGGCATACTGGAGTCTATTTTCCTTGTGCCTGGTAGTCAGAAGTGGGGTGCGCCTGGGAGTTCTGGCATGGAGGCCTTCATCTCGTAGTGCGTGCCTTATTGTCTGGGACGAAACCTGCGTTCCCCCCTCTGCAATGTCCTGTTGTAGTTCCTCAGCTGTTACCTGGGGGTTTTTCACCACTGTAAGCACACAGCATCCTCTTTCTACCACGCCCAGGTAGTGTTTCCACTGTGCCTTTAGCTTTAAACTTGCGAATTATGCTCCCAACTGTGTCTCTTGGAATGTATAATGTCTTTGCTATTTTCTTATATCCATATCCTTTTCTTATGAAGATAAATTACCTCCTCTCTTGACTTCTTTGACCACTCCCTGGACTTCACCATGTTGCAAATACACCATTGACCATCTACAAGAAGCTGAGCGTCACAGTCTTTTTCAATCAGTTTAATTGTTGCTCGTTATGGTTCTAATCACATCTACAGGTGTTTTCAACAACTGATTGAAAAGACCTTATTCAAATTCTGCTCTTAAGAGTTATGATCTTCAAGGGGTTGAATAATTTTGTCGATGAGTTACTAAGAAAAACGTCCTTTTTTGGTATTTTGTAAAATACAGTGTTACAATTTAAGTTGCATTTGTCTATTTGACACATCTTTATTTGATATGACTATAAACAAAATACGGAATAAATGTCCAACTTGCTAAAACACCAAAACTGTGTGGGGGTTGAATCATTTTGATCACAACTGTAAATCGGGCCCTTTGTCTCTTGTACGACACGACAAAATTCTCTCGTTGACTCCCCTGAGACCTGTTCTTGCTGAGCATTTAATGATATCGTGCCTCTTACATCAACCAGTGATTAGACAGTTGTGTTTGGCACAAATTCACAAAAGGCATCCGGGAAATTCAGCAGGGGGGGGAGTACGACAAAGACCCCATGGGAGACGCTCGAGACGAAGCAAGTGGAAAGATGCGAGTTCGACAAGGCAGGAGATGCTATCAAGCGTGATTAATAAGAAAGCGGAATGGGAGACGCTGTCACGGCGGCGGCGTGGTGATAATCAGTCGCCGCAGCGTGAGGCGGCAGCATAACGAGGCGGCCTACGCGTGACGTGACAACGAGAAAATTAGTGGCTGGGTTATTAACAATATCATTAGAGTCTCCTAATACTTCTCTGACGGTTTTGCATTTGTGTTTTTCAGGTGAATAGTGAAATACAAAGTCTGGATTTCATGAAGTGTTTGGTCACCCATCAATATGATCGGAATCAGGTGTCCTAATCACTTGGCCACAAGTGTATAAAATCAAGCACTTAGGCATGGAGACTGTTTCTACAAACATTTGTGAAAAAATGAGCCGCTCTCAGTCATTTCCAGCGTGGAACTCTCATAGGATGCCACCTGTGCAACAAATCCAGTCACTAAATTTCTTCCCTTCTAAATATTCCAAAGTCCACTGTCGGCTTTAGTATAAGAAAATGGAAGATTTTGGGAACAACAGCAACTCAGCCACCAAGTGGTAAGCCGAGTAAACTGACAGAGAGGGGTCAGTGGATGCTGAAGCGCATTTTGCAAAGAGGTAGCTGACTTTCCGCACAGTCAGTTGCTAGAGAGCTCCAAACTTCATGTGATCTTCCAATTAGCCCACGTACGGTACGCAGAGAGCTTCGTGAAATGGGTTTCCATGGCCGAGCAGCTGCATCTAAGCCATACATCACCAAGTCCAATGCAAAGCGTGGGATGCAGTGGTCCCCAACCACCGGGCTGATTGGTACCGGGCCGCACAAGAAATAATTGTATTTATTTTATTTATTTATTTTTTTAAATTATTAAATCAACATAAAAAACACAATATATACATTATATATCAATATAGATCAATACAGTCTGCAGGGATACAGTCCGTAAGCACGCATGATTGTATTTCTTTATGAAAAAAAAAAAAAAACTCCCCCACCCCCGCGGTCCGTGGGACACATTTTCAAGCGTTGTCGGCTTTAGTATAAGAAAATGGAAGAGTTTGGGAACAACAGAAACTCAGCCACCAAGTGGTAAGCCGAGTAAACTGACAGAGAGGGGTCAGTGGATGCTGAAGTGCATTTTGCAAAGAGGTAGCTGACTTTCTGCACAGTCAGTTGCTACAGAGCTCCAAACTACATGTGACCTTCCAATTAGCCCACGTACAGTACGCAGAGAGCTTCGTGAAATGGGTTTCCATGGCCGAGCAGCTGCATCTAAGCCATACATCACCAAGTCCAATGCAAAGCGTGGGATGCAGTGGTCCCCAACCACCGGGCTGATTGGTACTAGGCAGCACAAGAAATATTTGTATTTCTTTTATTTTTATTTTTTTAAATTATTGAATCAACATAAAAAACACAATATATACATTATATATCAATATAGATCAATACAGTATGCAGGGATACAGTCCGTAAGCACACATGATTGTATTTCTTTATGAAAAAAATAAATAAAACTCCCCTAACCCCGCGGTCCGTGGGACACATTTTCAAGCGTTGACCGGTCTGCAGCTACAACGAGGTTGGGGACCACAGGTGTAAAGGATGTCACCACTGGACTCTAGAGCAGTGGAGATGCCTTCTCTGGAGTGATGAACCACGCTTTTTCATCTTGCAATCTGATGGATGAGTCATTTTGGACTAGTGTGAAATTTGGTGGGGGAGGAATTATGGTGTGGGGTTATTTTTCAGGAATTGGGCTTGGACCCTTAGGTCCAGCAAAAATAACTTTGAATGCTTCAGGATACCAAAATATTTTGAACACTTCCATGCTCCCAACCTTGTGGGAACAGTTTGGAGCGGGCCACTTCCTCTTCCAACATGACGCAAGGTCCATAAATACATGAATTTGACTGGCCTGCACAGAGTCCTGACCTGAACACGATAGAACACCTTTGGGATGAATTAGAACGGAGACTGGAGAGCCAGGTCTTCTCGACCAACATCAGTGTGTGACCTCACCAATGCGCTTTTGGAGTAATGGTCAACAATTCCTATAAACACACTCTGCAACCTTGTGGACAGCCTTCCCAGAAGAGTTAAAGCTGTAATAGCTGTGAAAAGGTGGACCATCATCATGTTAAACCCTACTGGTTAGGAATGGGATGGCACTTCAAGTTCATGTGTGAGTCAAGGCAGGTGGCCCAATATTTGAGATAAATAACAAAATGTACATAAATACTAGATAATAAGTGTTGTGTATATAAGAAACATTTTAGCACACACGTGTCAAACTTAAGGCCCGGGGGACAGATCTGGCCCCTGACATAATTTTATCTGGCCCGCAAACACCTGGAAATGATATGTGCCAATAAAGTACTTAATGTTTTCTCACTAAATGTAATTCATATTTTTCATTTTGACAGAAAAATATATGCACTGCTTGAAATTGCATACATTTTAAACTTGAATATAATCAATTTTTGCAACAATACTATCATACTTTCCAAAAATGTTTTTGTGTAAATACTTAAATATCTCGTGATTTTACAGCAACTACCCATCAAATTAATACAAATTACAATACGTTTGACATTGTCCTTTACAGCATATTACTGTACATTTAAAAAAAAATACAGATAAAATTCTGTTGACCAAGCTGCCATATTTTTCCTGTAAAATCTCGTTTTTTAAACGGTGCATTACAGCAAATGGAAAGACGGTTCCTTTTTTTTTTCTTACGGTAGAAAAACTGGCAGCGAAGTTGCCAAAATTTAAAAAAAAAAGGAACTTGTACTGTTTTTCCATTCACAATATAATGTTGTAAAAACCAATGTCAATTTAATAGTAAAATTCTGGCAATTATGCTGCCAGCTTTTTCCGTAAAGAAAAACAAAAACAAAACAGTGGTTGCCAATACTTGGACTATGAGGTGGTTGTTTTCCCGAGATGCAAGTGAACTTGGACCGGAGATGGCATGAAGGTAAAGACATCTTTTATTTTAACACTGTAACTGCACAAAAAAAGGCAAACAAAAGGCGTGCATTATAGCGGTACAAAAACTTGGCTTTGAAAACAAAACTCGCACTAAGGCAAAACTATGAACATAAAACAAAAACTTGCACTGTGGCATGAATAACGAGAAAACTTACTTGGAAACAGAACGAGAACGGGACATGGATCATTGGCATGGATTACAAGGTGCGTAGCAGGGGATGGAGGGTGATGTTGCCAGGATGACCAACAGAAACAGACAGGCTTAAATAATACTGTGGTGATTAGTGAAAACAGGTGTGAGACATGAGGATAGGTGAAAACTAATGGGTAGTCATCGTGACGAAACAAACCGGGAAGTGCAAAAACAGGAACTAAGTGGCCAACATGACTAAAACAAAACATGATTAGAGAGACATGACAGTGGTATTGTGTTTATATTTATCGTAGAACAGTGGTCAGCAACCTTTTTGAAACCAAGAGCTACTTCTTGGGTACCGATTAATGCGAAGGGCTACCAGTTTGATACACTCTTAAAAAAAATGCCAGAAATAGCCAATTTGCTCAATTTACCTTTAATAAATATATATATATATATATATATATGTATATATATGTATAGAAAAAATGGGTATTTCTGTCCGTCATTCCATCGTATATTTTTTGTCCTTTTACGGAAGGTTTTTTGTAGAGAATAAATGATGAAAAAAACACTTAATTGAAAGGTTTAAAAGAGGAAAAACAGGAAAAAAATGAAAATTAAATTTTGAAACATAGTTTATCTTCAATTTCGATTCTTTAAAATTCAAAATTCAACCGAAAAAAAGTAGAGAAAAACTAGCCTATTCAAATCTTTTTGAAAAAAATAAAAAAATAATTTTTGAAACATCATTAGTAATTTTTCTTGGTTAAGATTAATTTTACAATTTTAATGACATGTTTTAAACAGGTTAAAATCCAATCTGCACTTTGTTAGAATATATAACAAATTGGACCAAGCTATATTTCTAACAAAGACAAGTCATTATTTCTTCTAGATTTTCAAGAACAAAAATTTTTAAATAAGTTTAAAAGACTTTGATATAAGATTTAAATTTGATTCTAAAGCAATTTGTTAGAATATATAACAAATTGGACCAAGCTATATTTCTAACAAAGACAAATCATTATTTCTCCTAGATTTTCCAGAACAACATTTTTTTAATAAATTTAAAAGACTTTGAAATAAGATTTAAATTTGATTCTAAAGATTTTCCAGATTTGCCGGAATATTTTTTGGGAATTTTAATCATGATAAATTTAAAAAATATTTCACAAAAATTCTTCGTCGGGAAAAACAGAAGCTAAAATGAAGAATTAAGTTAAAATGTATTTATTATTCTCTACAATAAAAAAAAAAAAATACTTGAACATTGATTTAAATTGTCAGGAAAGAAGAGGAAGGAATTTAAAAGGTAAAATATCCTAAAATCCTTTTTAAGGTTGTATTTTTTCCCTAAAATTGTCTTTCTGAAAGTTATAAGAAGCAAAGTAAACAAATACATTTATTTAAGCAAGTGAAGACCAAGTCTTTAAAATATCTTCTTGGATTTTCAAATTCTATTTGAGTTTTGTCTCTCTTAGAATTAAAAATGTCGAGCAAAGCCAGACCAGCTTGCTAGTAAATAAATACAATTTAAAAAATAGAGGCAGCTCACTGGTAAGTGCTGCTATTTGAGCTATTTTTAGAACAGGCCAGCAGGCGACTCATCTGGTCCTTACGGGCGACCTGGTGCCCGCGGGCACCGCGTTGGTGACCCCTGTCGTAGAATGTTGTTCTAAATTAAAAACAAAAAAATAAAACACAATTTTACAGTAACATTTTATAAATGTGAAGTGTTTTACCGTAAAATCGACACGTCTACTTAAAACAATTGATATAATTAATAATGAAATCCATAGGCGAATTCATACATTATTCACTGTTACAAGCGGAAACCAGTTTGACATCCCTGATTTAATATAATGTAACATTTTTCACTCCACACCACCTCCTGTGGTGTGCACACGCAATTTGAATTAAACAAGGCTTTTACTTCCTGCTAAGGTAAAGGGATTGTGTTTGTGTACAATCTCACGTGAACATGCATCATTGTCAAAGCCTCGGTATATTTCTCCCTCGAGGTCTGTCTTTTTTTTTTTTCCCTGCGCGCACGTTATTGTGCCCTTTTTAAAGGATTTCGTTCAATCGTGGGCTACAACTTGAATTATTGGCAATGTTTGCAAAGAGAGAAAGCAGTCCTGTGTAATAATAAGATGCCAATATCTCAATAAAGCTACTTTTATCGTGGGCGGCGTTACAGGGAGGCTATGGATGTTTTTTGTTTTAAAATTAGAATTCCACTTATGAAGGAGAAAAAAAAAAGTGCAGCAACGTAGTCCAGTGGTTCTCAACCTCTTTTCAGTGATGTACCCCCCTGTGAACATGTTTTTAATTCAAGTACCCCCTAATCAGAGCAAAGCATTTTTGGTTGAAAAAAAGACATAAAGAAGTAAAATACAGCACTATGTCATCAGTTTCTGATTTATTAAATTGTATAACAGTGCAAAATATTGCTCATTTGTTGTGGTTTTTCTTGAACTAATTGGAAAAAAAAAGATATAAAAATAACTGAAAACTTGTTAAAAAATAAACAAGTGCGTGGAGAGGCGGGGCAAGATATAGCTCTGCTCAAGATGGCGGCAAGGAGGCGGAGAATGCGGCGGAATGGAGAGGCGGGAGCGACGCCGCCGCAATCAGGCGCATGGCTCACACATCGGTGATGAAACTACCTATCTCCTCGCAGAGTATAAAAAGGGAGAAGGAGGAAAGATCAAGAGGAAGGAGGTGGAGTGTCCGCAGCAGTGCAGTAGAAATGAGAGCCACAGAGATCAGCCCAAGAAAGACAACGACACGGCAGCTGAAGAGCAGACCGGACCGAGGAGCGGAGGAGGAGCTGAAAAGCGACCCGACCGACACTGAAACTTTATTGAAAAATAAAGAGTCAAACCTGTTCTAAAAAGATGTCCTTCCTGGGTGGTCCACGCAACCTACACGACGACGGCAGGAGTCTGCCACAATGGGATTCAAATATAAATAAAGATTTCTACACATAGAAGTAATCATCAACTTAAAGTGTCCTCTTTGGGGATTGTAAGAGAGATCCATCTGGATTCATGAACTTAATTCTAAACATTTCTTCACAAAAAAATTAATCTTTAACATTAATTTTTATGGAACATGTCCACAAAAAAAATCTAGTTGTCAACACTGAATATTGCATTGTTGCATTTCTTTTCACAGTTTCTGAACATTCATATCTTGTTGAAGTATTATTCAATAAATATATTTATAAAGGAATTTTGAATTATTGCTATTTTTATATGAACGTTGCATGGAAAATTGATCTGCCAGTTTCTGCATCCCAGAAGGATTCCTCGTTTGTATTTCTGCACCTGCGGTTCTCACACAAGGTTGCAATGTTGTTTGTCAACACCCTCTGCTCTCATTTTGTCGCACATTTGACCCTCTGATGTTCTGTGGACCTACACTTTGTCCTCCTCCTGTCTATGCCTACTGTGTGTGTGTGTGGTACACCGAACATCAATTTCCACACTTATATTAGCCTTGGGTCTAGTGGACCCTGACATCTTATATGTAATAGAAATGTTTAGGGGGGGTGTTTGGTGTGTGGTCATTAAGGGGGAGCATTATCCCCAAACTTATGTAAGCGTCAATATATACCTTGATGTTGCAGAAAAAAGACCATGTATTTTTTTAACCCATTTCCGAACTCTAAATGGGTGAATTTTGGCAAATTAAACGCCTTTCTGTTTATCGGTCTTTTAGCGATGACGTCAGAACGTGACGTCACCGAGGTAACACACCCGCCATATTCATTTTCACATTACAAACACCTGGTCTCAGCTCTGGTATTTTCTGTTTTTTCGACTATTTTTTGGAACCTTGGAGACATCATGCCTCGTCGGTGTGTTGTCGGAGGGTGTAACAACACTAACAGGGAGGGATTCAAGTTGCACCACTGGCAAGAAATCGGCCGCCAGACCCCCATTGAATGTACCAGAGTGTCTTCACATTTGACCGGCGATGCTAAGACAGACATGGCACAGAGATGTATGGATAACCTGCAGATGCATTTGCAACGATTAAGTCAACAATATCACAAAGGTTAGTTTTGTTGATGTTGTTGACTCATGTGCTAATCAGACATATTTGGTCACGGCATGACTGCCAGCTAATCGATGCTAACATGCTACGCTAATCGATGCTAACATGCTATTTACGCTAGCTGTATGTACATTTGAAAGTAGATAACCACATTTAATGCGAAACAAACACTTACCAATCGACGGATTTAAGTTGCTCCAGTGTCACAAGATGCGAAAGTCCTGATCGTTTGGTCCGCACATTTTACCGGCGATGCTAATAAGGCAGCCATGCTATGAGCCACTTCATTAGGTACACCCACGCTATGGCCGCATAGCGTCAATAGCTATTCGCTCAATAGCTTCAATTTCTTCTTCAATTTCGTTTTCGCTATCTGCCTCCATACTCCGACCATCCGTTTCAATACATGAGTAATCTGTTGAATCGCTTAAGCCGCTGAAATCCGAGTCTGAATCCGAGCTAATGTCGCTATATCTTGCTGTGGTAACCGCCATGTTGTTTGTATTGGCAGCCCTGTATGACGTCACAGGGAAATGGATAGTGGTTTCGAACATAGCGAAAATAAGGCACTTTAAAGCTTTATTTAGGGATATTCCGGGACCGGTAAAATTTTGAAGAAAAACTTCAAAAAATACAACAAGCCACTGGGAACTAATTTTTATTGTTTTTAACCCTTTTGAAATTGTGATAATGTTCCCCTTTAAATATGTATTCTGACATATGTTATTCACAGAAAATGAGCCAAAGTCGGTGAGTCTCAGTTTGAAAAATCAATTAATTGTATCATTTTTCTTTTAATAAAAAATTAAAAACGGGTCCCACAGACCCGAACACCACACAAAGGGGTAACCCTGTTTCTCACCTGTTTTGTTAAGGCCGCCGGAAATGGGTAATGTTTGTCTGCTTTTGAATGGGATTTTGCTGAAAATCTTAATTTCCCCTCTGTGATTATTAACATATTCCTGTTTGTGATTCTGTAAGGCCATGCGAGGCTGTTTCCTTCAACTTCACCACAAAAGGAGAAAATAAGAACTATGATTTCAAGTGATGTTCCATTCCTCTTTTCCCAGTCGGAGGTCTGAATCTCCGACGTTCCTGTAACTCTGACTCGGTGCACCAGTCAGTCACAGAACTGCTTTAACCTGCTTTAATCTCATTTTACTGGTGTGTGGATCCATTTTTCCCCACTTGTAGCTGGAAGGTACAAAAGAATGAGATCATGCAAATACTGCCAGAAGCCCGAGGTCTAAATCAACACTGAGCCATTATATGTCGCTTGTAACCAAAGAGATTCTCCCATTTCTTTTGTGATAGCGCGATATTAGTTCGGAGGGTTGGCGCCAGCATGTAGTGATTGATCGCGATAGTATGCAGCATGGATTTCCTGTTTGGGGTTTGTTGTGTTGTGCGTTGACAAAAACTCATATTTGCCGGTTTGACGTCAAATCCATCTGTATTTGATATGCGGCTTTGAGCAGTCGCTCCCGGCTTTGGTTCAGATACTTCCATGGAAGCTGCCGGAGCATAACTGTGTGCATTTGGACCTATTCAGTTTGTTTGTGCGGAGTTGATGTGCAAATGTTTAACAAATGTACCAGGCCTGCAAATGCTGACATGTTATCAGGATTTATCGGTTTAACTAAAAAAAAAATAAAAGTAAACCCAAGTTTATTCAGTAGGTGGGGCTTTTAAAAAAATTATATTCAAGCCTTAGTGTGGAACTGCATACTTTAGAACAGGGGTCACCAGGTCGCCCGTAAGGACCAGATGAGTCGCCCGCGGGCCTGTTCTAAAAATAGCTCAAATAGCAGCACTTACCAGTGAGCTGCTTCTATTTTTTTAAATTGTATTTCTTTACTAGCAAGCTGGTCTGGCTTTGCTCGACATTTTTAATTCTAAGAGAGACAAAACTCAAATAGAATTTGAAAAGCCAAGAAAATATTTTGAAGACTTGGTCTTCACTTGTTTAATTAGATTCATTTATTTTTTTACTTTGCTTCTTGATTTTAGGATTTTTAAACATATATACCTTTTAAATTCCTTCCTCTTCGTTCCTGACAATTTAAATCAATCAATCAATCAATCAATGTTTACTTATATAGCCCTAAATCACTAGTGTCTCAAAGGGCTG
This sequence comes from Nerophis ophidion, assembly GCF_033978795.1. Classification (NCBI taxonomy): domain Eukaryota; kingdom Metazoa; phylum Chordata; class Actinopteri; order Syngnathiformes; family Syngnathidae; genus Nerophis; species Nerophis ophidion. The sequence goes on along the minus strand of NC_084630.1, from coordinate 7,808,610 downwards.
CACAAACCACCACGACATCCTCGGTAGGCCCACATAAGGGCAAGGAAAACTCACACCCAGTGGGACGTCGGTGACAATAATGACCCAGTGGGACGTCGGTGACAATAATGACTATGAGAACCTTAGAGAGGAGGAAAGCAATGGATGTCGAGCGGGTCTAACATGATACTGTGAGAGTTCAATCCATAATGGATCCAACACAGTCGCGAGAGTCCAGTCCAAAGCGGATCCAACACAGCAGCGAGAGTCCCGTTCACAGCGGAGCCAGCAGGAAACCATCCCAAGCGGAGGCGGATCAGCAGCGCAGAGATGTCCCCAGCCGATAGACAGGCAATAAAAATCACTGTTCGAGTAAATTTGTATTTTTTTTATTGTAAAGAATAATACATACATTTTAATTTAATTCTTCATTTTAGCTTCTGTTTTTTCAACAAAGAATATTTGTGAGATATTTCTTCAAACTTATTATGATTAAAATAAAAAATAAAAAATATTCTGGCAAATCTAGAAAATCTGTAGAATCAAATTTAAATCTTATTTCAAAGTCTTTTGAATTTCTTTAAAATGTTTGTTCTGGAAATTCTAGAAGAAATAATGATTTGTCTTTGTTAGAATTATAGCTTGGTCCAATTTGTTATATATTCTAACAAAGTGCAGATTGGATTTTAACATATTTAAAACATGTCATCAAAAATATAAATATTTATTGTGAGGAATCATTAAGATGATCAGTGTTTCCACAAAGATAAATATCATTAATTATTAATAATAACATAGAGTTAAAGGTAATTTGAGCAAATTGGCTATTTCTGGCAATTTATTTAAGTGTATATCAAACTGGTAGCCCTTCGCATTAATCAGTACCTAAGAAGTAGTTCTTGGTTTCAAAAAGGTTGGAGCCTTTTTGGCTGAGTGAGCCATGAAAGCCAAATATTCTAAAAAAAAAAAAAAATCTGTGAGAGCCATAAAATATTTTTTAACACTTAATACAACTAAATGCGTGCATTTTTAAGTAGGACCAACATTTTTAGAGTATAACAGCCGTGTCAAACTCAAGTACAGAGTGGGCCAAAATTTTAAACTGAACAAAGCCGCGGGCCAAGATTGAACAAATTAACCTTTTAATAAGGACCCAAACAAGTTTTGCATTGAATATTGAACAAACAGGGCTTATATAACTTTATAGTGACAAGCAAAATAGTTTCAAATAAACATAATTATAATAATTAAAAAATATCAATGGCATTTCAAAATATATATTGGAGCGTCCCAGAAGTGTTAGTGCTCCAAGGGGTTCTGAGTATTTGTTCAGGTGTGTTTAGGTCGTGTTCTCCCGAAATGTGTTTGTCATTCTTGTTTGGTGTGGCTTCACAGTGTGGCGCATATTTGTAACAGCGTTAAAATTGTTTATTCAGCCACCCTGAGTGTGACCTGATCAACCATGCCTTAAATTAACTTATGTGTGAGTAAAATCCGCTTATATTGTGCGACTATGTTTGTATGTAGGAAAAGCGGACGTGATGCAAGGTTGTAGAGAAGGCTAAAGGAAGTGCCATTACAACAATATTGTTGCCCGGGTGGAAATCGGGATAAATTTGGAAGAATGGTTCCACCCGGGAGATTTTCAGGAGGGGCGCTGAACTTCAGGAGTCTCGGGAGGGTTGGCAAGTATGAAGATCAATCAATCAATCAATCAATGTTTACTTATATAGCCCTAAATCACTAGTGTCTCAAAGGGCTGCACAAACCACTACGACATCCTCGGTAGGCCGGTGACAATAATGACCCAGTGGGACGTCGGTGACAATGATGACTATGAGAACCTTGGAGAGGAGGAAAGCAATGGATGTCGAGCGGGTCTAACATGATACTGTGAAAGTTCAATCCATAATGGACCCAACACAGTCGCGAGAGTCCAGTCCAAAGCGGATCCAACACAGCAGCGAGAGTCCCGTTCATAGCGGAGCCAGCAGGAAACCATCCCAAGCGGAGGCGGATCAGCAGCGCAGAGATGTCCCCAGCCGATACACAGGCAAGCAGTACATGGCCACCGGATCGGACCGGACCCCCTCCACAAGGGAGAGTGGGACATAGAAGAAAAAGAAAAGAAACGGCAGATCAACTGGTCTAAAAAGGGAGTCTATTTAAAGGCTAGAGTATACAAATGAGTTTTAAGGTGAGACTTAAAAGATTAGCGCTGTTAGAGCGGCATCGCCGCTGTATAATACTGGCAGGCCAACGCTAATGTTTAATTTGATATTGGCTCAAGGGCCAAAGGAAATTACACGGGGGCCGGAGTTTGACACCCATGGAGTATAATGAGTCTCTTATTCTTTTTAATAACATTGTTATTGAAATCCAACATAGTTTGTCAGGTTCAAACACTGATGACATCTATTAAACAGACAAGAAGCAAGGAATCATGCAGAGACAGAGTTACATTTTGCTCAATGAGGAGAGACGTTTTTGGGCTGTACTCTAATCACAGAACCACCCTATGCTCTCAAGTCCAGCCCACACAGGACGGTGTGGCGCAGTTGGGAGAGCGGCTGTGCCATCAACCTGAGGGTTCCTGGTTCAATGTGTGTGAATGGGTGGATGTGGAAATAGTGTCAAAGCACTTGGAGTTCCTTAAAAAGGTAAAAAAGCGCTATACAAGTATAGTATTTATTTATTCTGAAGCTAACCAATAATAAATAAAATACTTCTTAATGCGATTTCTTGAACTGGTGGGGTAGAAAACGGATGGATGGATTAAAATGCATGAGAATGTTTTATATATCAATATATCTCGGACCTTATCCAAATTTACATTCCTGCGCGCGCTCTGACGTCCGAGAGCCAGCTCCAGCTCGTGGTGCCCAAGAGCAGACTTAAGACCAGGGGAGACAGGGCCTTCTCTGTGGTCGGCCCTAAGCTCTGGAACACTCTGCCGCTCCATGTTCAAACTGCTTCCACAGTGGAGTGTTTTAAGTCTCGTCTTAAGACCCACTTTTATTTATTTATTTTTACAATTGTTTTTAACATGGCTGTGCAGCACTTTGGAAACGTTATTGTTGTTTAAATGTGCTATATAAATAAAGTGGATTGGATTAGATTGGATATTTTCAACGTTGTTTTTAACACGTATAATGAATTGATTTACGTGGACCCCGACTTAAACAAGTTAAAAAACGTACTATTCAGTGGTCAATTGTACGGAATATAGATAGATAGATGGATAGATAGTACTTTATTTATTCCGTCAGGAGAGTTCCTTCAGGAAAATTACAATTTTCAGCACAATCCCATTCAAGATCAGACAAACATTACAGGGAGACAGAACAGGATCGCTGACGGGTCTGCCGGCTTCCAGCGCCCTTTACAAAAAAGATGACATACAGGTAAACAGGGGGCGGGGGGGGGAACAGAAGATTAAAATAAAATTTAAAAAATCGGTTTTAGCCTAGGCCCTGGAGTGGGGGTGAGACTGAGGCCAAGGGAAAAAAAATAAAAAATCATAGCCATAGTACACATCCCTCTTCCATGTGTGTAAGAGGGAAACATCAAACATCAAAGAACACAGAGGACATTAAAGACATTAAAGCAGCCAGACACTTTTACATACAGCTATGAATAAAAAGTAAAAGAAACATATACACTGTGGTGGCCTCTGCGGTGTTCCACGCCATCGTCTGCTCGGGTGGAAGGAGCATGGTCAGAGACAGAAGCAGACCCAACAAAGCAACCAAGACAGCCGACTCCACTCTCGGCCAGTGTCCAGTCCGCATGGATGAGCGAGGATACGTCCAAGGTGACTGAGGTGTCCGACACCTGCTCACCCAGTCAAGACACCGCGAAGACTCTCCGTCCCAGTAGCTCAGTGCTAGCTCCACAGTCCTGTCCCCTCGTCCGCATCTCTTCCAGTACATCCAAACAGACTCTGGTGTAGCAGAGACCCTGCAGCTGGTCTCCATAGCCAAAAGGCTCCCGGGAGGCAGATCCAGAAGTCCACAAAAAAAGCACCACAGAGGTCACGAAAGTGCCACCCCTTGTCACACAGTCCCAAAGGGTCCCGGACCAAAAGGCAAAAAAATATAATAACACATGAAAACAAGAGGAAACACAAAAGGATGACACAAGAGCACAGAGCTCCTGCCTACAGCAGCCACTACAGTAGCGCCATCTTGGGGAAAAAAAAAAAAATGTACTGTACTGTGCAATTTACTAATACAAGTTTCAATCAATCAATCAATCAATCAAAACTGTGATTACCGGTGGAATCATTAATTACTTATTGTGTTACGCAATGTCAGCTAAGGTTTATCTGAGAGCCAGATGCAGTCGTCGGAAGAGCCACATCTGGATCGCGAGCCCTAGGTTCCCTACCCCTGCTTTATTGGATGCTGCTGAGCCTCGGGATTTGCATCTAATCCATCTCGCGAATCATCGCTGGCGCCAAAATGTGTGCACTTGAAACAGTATATGTTTATGAAGCTGTATTTGGACACTGAACAAGTCTGACTATTGAATTAATCCATATTAGAGAGCGGGAATTACTGGTGTTTAATGTCAGTAGAAGTAGACACTGCAGAGAGAATTGAATTAGAAATGCATTTTAATTTATTGCCACCACTCAGTGGAATGCACTACAAACACACCTTAAAGGCCTACTGAAACACACTACTACCCACCAAGCAGTCTGATAGTTTATATATCAATGATGAAATATTAACATTGCAACACATGCCAATACGGCCTTTTTAGTTTACTAAATTGCAATTTTAAATTTTGCGCTAATTATCCTGCTGAAAACATCGCGGTATAAGTAGTCTGCTTTAATCACATAACTACACAGTATTCTGGACATCTGTGTTGCTGAATCTTTTGCAATTTGTTCAATGAATAATGGAGACATCAAAGAAGAAAGATGTAGGTGGGAAGCGGTGTATTGCGGCTGCCTTCAGCAAACCAAACACAGCCGGTGTTTCCTTGTTTACATTCCCGAAAGCTCACATTAAATAAAATAAAAAAATAACCTGAATTTATATTGCGCTTTTCTAAACACTCAAAGCATTCACAGAGAAGTGGGACTCAACATTCATTCACACCTGGTGGTGGTAAGCTACATCAGTAGCCACAGCTGCCCTGGGGTAGACTGACAGAAGCGTGGCTGCCAGTTTGCGCCTACGGCCCCTCCGACCACCACCTATTTTCATCATTCATTCACCAGTGTGAGCGACACCGGGGGCAAAGGGTGAAGTGTCCTGCCCAAGGACACAATGGCAGGGATTTTTTTTTTGATGTCAATAGGTGGTAAACGAACCTGCAACCCTCAGGTTTCCGGCCAGCCGCTCTACCCACTACGCCATGCCGCCCTTTACTATGGAACAGAGCGATCAAGCGAACATGGTTCCCTACCATATGTCAACCGGCAGGTTTCGGTTAGAAAATGGTGGCAATAAGTCAGCTCTTACCGTAGACATGAGCGGAGAGTTTGCGTCATTCTTCCTGCAGCTGCGGAGTTTCTTGCCTCCTCCCAACGGCCGCCCCCGACCATCGGATGCCTACACTGTCGAGAAACGTGGCTTCCCACGGAGACACTGGCGGTCACCACACCCGTGGCCACACCCCTTTGACTTTCAGGTACCACCATATAATCTCATTAAAACACTAGTAACACAATAAGCAGATAAGGGATTTTCCAGAATGATCCTAGCTTAAGAAACAGTTCAGGGTGTCCCAAGTTAACAGAGAGTGTGAAGAGGAGGAGGAGGATGAGGAGTTTTTTCCTTTCAGAGTTGCCGTGGGGCTGTGACGTAGGGTGTGTGGTTGTGGAGAGAGAGGTGTAAAGAAGTTCACATTAAAGAAACGGTGGCTACCGGACCTGCTCTAATGTTTCCCGTTTAATATTTTATTATATAAGTACACTGTATAGGGAAACCCATGACACTCGGCTACACTAGTAAATGAGTCTAATAACATCTGAATCGCTCCCATTGCCCTCGTCTTTGTTTTTTTTTTTGTCCTTCACTCTCACTTTCCTCATCCACAAATCCTTCATCCTCGTTCAAATTAATGAGGAAATTGACGCTTTCTCGGTCCGAATCGCTCTCGCTGCTGGTGGCCATGATTGTAAACAATGTGAGGATGTGAGGAGCTCCACAACCCGTGACGTCACGCGCACATCGTCTGCTACTTCCGGTACAGGCAAGGCTTTTTTATTGGCGACCAAAATTGCGAACTTTATCGTCGATGTTAAGTCCTTTCAGCAAAAATATGGCAATATTAAGAAATGATCAAGTATGACACATAGAATGGACCTGCTATCCCCGTTTAAATAGGAAAATCTCATTTCAGTAGGTCTTTAAAATTCAAGCTTTCCTACTAAATTTTGAAACTGCCATAAAATCATGGCTCAGCTCAGCCTCTACCTGATCTGAACCAAGATTGATCCCCAGCAACTCTTTGAAGCTTCAAAGAGGTTTATATGTGGTTATAGTGTATATATATATATATATATATAAATATATATATATATATCTATATATATATATAACCCAATATATTATACCATCGATGAGCAAAATGAAGAAATACGCTTGCAAGTTCCAGAATGATTGGAAACAAGAATTTCAGTTTATCCAGGAAAGTTCGAAGGGGAAGGGGTATGTTGCCTGTAAATTTTGTAGAACAGACTTCTCAATTGAACACGGCGGCCGAACGGATATTCAGCCATGAACGGTCAGCGAAGCACAAAGCGTCCGCAGCGCGGCATCGTTCACAACCCAGTATTATGGGCCACCTCGCAAAATGGAGACCCGATGGTGTAACTTATGCTGAGACAAAGATGGCTATGCTGATAGCTGGTAACATCCCGTTCTCATTCGCGGATGTCTACAACATATCCGTGAAGGATATGTTCCCGGATTCGGAGATCGCTCGCCTGTACGCAAATGGCAGAACAAAGGTTACTCAAATAATGAAAGGTAAGTGTTGTTGTTGGGTTTTTTAAGTAACCAGCAAGCACAGTACAGTTAGTAGAACAACTGTGTTTTTATTACTGTGTATTTGATAGGTGCCGTCGGAAATTAAACTATTTATTTTATTTATATATATAATCAAATAAATATATATACATATATATATATAGCTAGAATTCACTAAAAGTAAAGTATTTCATACACACACACACATATATATATATATACATATATATATATATACATACATATATATACATATATATATATATATATATATATATATATATATATATATATATATATATATATATATATATACATATATATATATATACATACATATATATACATATACATATATATATATATATATATATATATATATATATATATATATATATATATATATATATATATATATATATATATATATATATATATATATATATATATATGAAATTTATATGAAATACTCGAGTTGGTAAATTATACTCCTCCCCTCTTAACTACGCCCCCCGCCCCAACCACGCCTCTGTCCCAACCACGCCCCCCAACCCCCACCTCCCGAAATCGGAGGTCTCAAGTTTGGCAAGTATGCGTACGATTGACCACTAAATGGTAACACCCGAATACGTTTTTCAACTTGTTCAAGTTGCCGTCCACGTTAATCAATTAATGTATACTGTGTATATGTACATAATCTATCCATTTTTTAACTTAATACAGCACCAACATAAACCAGTTCAAAAAGCTTTTTAAGTCATTTATCATTAGTAAATATAAGAAAGAAGAGCAAACATTGTTTTAGAAAGACAATAATATATGATATGTATATAGATACAATTTATGATTTCATAATTATACATATAGGCTATATTAAAATGTATATATTACCACTTTATATGGAATTTAAATAGATTGTGTATATATAATATATATATATATATGTATATATAGAAGTGTACAAATGTATATGTTTGATTTAAATGTTAAACTGTGTATATGAGACGTGTGCTGCATATATGTTGCTTATATATTGTTTAAAAAAAAAAGTAATAAAGGTGAAGCATGTTTTAGATTTTATATATTTTTAACCTTGTTCTTGTTGTGATGGGGTAGGTTTATATAAGCGTTGCTTCAACCTACACCCTTTCGGCTCAATCATTGCTCAAATGAGTGTTTTTTTTTCTTTTTTTGTTGTTGTTCTTTGTTTTATGCGAAAATTGCCGAAATAAAATACATTGATTGATTGATTGATAACTTAATTGTGTATATCTATGTTGCAGGTAATTTACCTTTTATTATTGAATGTACAGTATCAAATGTGATGAATATTTACTGGACCACAATGGAAACAAGCCTTTTGGCTTTCTGTGCCATCCATTTGCCTTTTTAAAGGCATAACATGGATTCAATTATTTAAGATGTCAATAAACTTCTTCCTCAATCAATCAATCAATCAATGAAACGTCCAAAAAATGTACCTAAATAGTCCAGAACTCCCTGCTGTGTGTGTTGTTAAAGTCTTTCCTCCAAAGAAGCGCAGATGATATTAAATCCTGACACTGTACACTACTGTATGTGTTTTTGTATTGATATGGCGCTTTGATTATATGAATAAATGGAGTGTATTTTTATTTGCTCATTCCCGGTGAAGCATGTTTTATCAGCATTCAGAAACCCTCGGTTTATATAGCTGCTCCATTCTACTGTTTGCGCATCACTTTGTGCATATCATAGTTTTACTGGCAACCATTTTTTGTTTGGCTACCGCAGATAAATTCTGCCTTTTTCATGACTCAGCTGAATAATAAACTGTACACAGATTTCACTTTTACAGCAATCGTCCTCCGTTGACCTCAAAAGTCAAACAGAATTATTTCCAGTCGGCTGACTGACTCAAGCTGTTTTAGAATTGTGAGTGAAACTAAATACTATCTATAACTGTGGCTTTTTTGAGTGAAGGATTTTCTTTGAGAGTCTTTTCCTTGGTATCATTGAAGAAATTGTGGTAAACTATATTGTGTATTTGTCTAAGGTCAAAAGTGTACATGTTCATTGCAAGCTTGTCCAGAGAGTGGGGTCAATTGCTCCCAGGACATTGAGGAACCTAAGGGATAGCATCCATCCATCCATTTTCAGTTGGATTTTAGGAGGAAGTGTAAACACAATAAAGACATCTGGTAAGAAGCCCCCACAAGTAGGAGTACAGATAGGGAAAGGAGGTCATCTGACTCAAACGGATCACATGAAATAGGTTGACTGGCCAAACAGAAAGCTGGGTTTTTGTCCAGACTGGCCGGCTCCAAGGCTAGAGTTACGATGAGTATTTGTGTAAAAGGTATTTAAAGGCCTACTGAAATGAGATTTTCTTTCTTTCTTTTCTTTATTTTCTTAGTTTATTTCAAACATGAATATTTATAACACAATAAAATACAGACAATACAATATTACCACATATGATAAAATCATGCCCGAAAAGCTTATTTAATCCTACCCTTTTCTTATTTAAACGGGGATAGCAGGTCCATTCTATGTGTCATACTTGATCATTTTGCAATGTTGCCATATTTTTGCTGAAAGGATTTAGTAGAGAACATCGACAATAAAGTTCGCAACTTTTGGTCGCTAATAAAGAAGACTCGCCTGTATTGGAAGAAGCAGACGATGTGCGCGTGACGTCACGGGTTGTAGGGCTCCTCACCTCCTCACATTGTTTATAATCATAGCCTCCAGCAGCAAGAGCAATTCGGACCGAGAAAGCAACAATTTCCCCATTTATATGAGCGAGGATGAAAGATTTGTGGATGAGGAAAGTTAGAGTGAAGCACAAAAAAAAAAAAGAAAAGGCGACGGCAGTGGGAGCGTTTAAGACACATTTGATAGGACAATTGTGGAAAATCCCTTTTCTGCTTATTGTTTTAATAGTGTTTTAGTAAGATTATAAAGTCATACCTGAAAGTCGGATGGCTGGGATGAACGTCAGTGTCTCCGAGAGAAGCCGAGGAGCCAAGATCACAGCTTCCTTTTTGAGCTGCAGGAGGAGGTCGCACAATCCGCTGAAGTCTCCGGTAAGAGCCGACTTAATATCACAATTTTCCCATCCAAAAACTTGCTGGTTGACCGCTCTGCGTTAAAGACATTTGTCCGAGAGCATATCAGAAGAGTAATCTGGTCCACTGTTTCTCTTGGAGCTGCAGCTCCAGGAGAAATAAAGTTTTATTGTTTGACGATTCCTTCCTGGCACCTTCTTGGTTCATCACCCATCTCACGACCAACAAATAGACAACAGTATTAACACGCTTTATCGTAGCGTTGACTGCAACAATCAAACTGCTGTTTATTGATTATTTGCTTTCTGTACGGACCATTTTAGTATGAGAACACACACGGCATTAGCATAACAAAATATTGCTGTAAAGATCAACACTATTTACGTTATTTTGAAATGCAAGTGTTGACAGGAAATAGCATGAACCTTCGTATCGATACAATCCGTATCTGGATCGAACTTCTCACCCCTGGTACGCATGCATATTTATATTAAAGCAACATTGCTACACCAATTAGCAACCAGTTGTAAGTCATACCATTCATGTCATTTCATCTCCGGCACTCATCGAAGGCGGACACTTTCCCTTCCCTTTTCTGCCACTCTATTATTTGTTGTGTCTTGTCTTTACTCTCCCGTAGCCTCTTTTTGCACTGCTTTCTACAATCTAAACAATGAAATTGATCAACTGACCTCTCAACGAAATTGAAAAGATCTTGGCTTCGGGGAAATTGCCTGTTCCGCCGGAATGGTTGTTGCTAGACATATGGCGGACTCTGGGAAGAATAATAATAACGGGACATCTGCTGATTGGAATAAGTGTTACCTTGATGTCACCACAAATTGGAAGATGCTCGCAGCCGTTAAAAAGTACTCCAAAGCAGCCACAAATAATGCGGGCAGAGGGCGGGCATTCAGACTTTTTGCGATTTTCGGACTAAATGGCACGTTGGACAATATATTTGGCAAAGTTTGATGAATATGAGGACCAAAAATAGACAATTACGGTCAGAGGTGGGTAGTAACGCGCTACATTTACTCCGTTACATTTACTTGAGTAACTTTCGGGATAAATTGTACTTTTACGAGTAGTTTTTATGCAACATACTTTTACTTGAGTATGTTTATAGAGAAGAAACGCTACTTTTACTCCGCTCCATTTATCTACATTCAGCTCGCTACTCGTTACTTTTTTTTAATCGATCTATTAATGTTTGTTTTGGTTTTTCAAAGTAGAATTTACGCATGCCTGCGTTTCACCAATCACATGCAGTCACTGGTGACGTTGGACCAATCAAACAGAGCCAGGCGGTCACATGACCCAACTTTAACAAGTTGAAAAACGTATTGGGGTGTTACCATTTAGTGGTCAATTGTACGGAATATGTACTATACTGCGCAATCTAATAATAAAAGTTTCAATCAATCAATCAAAAGTGTAAAGGAAAAAAGGCACTTTTTATTTCAACCGTATTTCCCGTCAAAAGCCTAAAGACTGATCGCCCAGTTCCTGTCTTCACAATAAAAGTGCCGCTCCATCGCACCTGCGTTAACAAAATAATAGTCTCCGAAAGCCAGCGCAAACAAGCTAGCAAGCTACGGAGTTTGCCGCCAATGTATTTCTTGTAAAGTGTATAAAAACGAATATGGAAGCTGGACAAATAAGATGCCAAAAACCAACGACTTTCATGTGGTATTAGACGGAAAAGAGGAATTTTTTTCTCCTCCATTTGAAAACGTGAACGTCTGATTCCAATCAATGCAAGTCATCAGAATCAGGTAATACACCAACTTATATTCTTGTCTTCATGAAAGATAGGAATCTATATGTTAAACATGCATGTATATTCATTAAAACACCTTCAACATGTGAACAAAAACGGCAAAATAAATAAATATAAATTATATACTGTATATATAAATGTATGTATGTGTATATCTATATATATATATATGCATATATATAATTTGTGTGTGTATAAATGATGTGTGTGTGTATGTATGATATATGTGTGTATAAATGATATATGTGTGTATGTATATATGAGGTAGATCACCTCGACTTGGTCATTTATTAAGTAATTGATAAACGTTGAAAAACTTATTGGGGTGTTACCATTTAGTGGTCAATTGTACGGAATATGTACTGTACTGTGCAATCTACTAATACAAGTTTTAATCAATCAATCAAATCAATGAATGCCTACTGAGGCTATGGTGCTGTTAAGTTATTGTGGCTCAATGTGCCATTTTCTTTATTTTATTTTAATGTACTATTATTTAATATATATTATTGTTTTAGTTGCTTAAGAGATATTCTTGGCTCTGAATTTGCTCATTGCTATTTTTATGTTTTTGTGCATTATTTGTTGCCGTAATCAGGTTACTCAGTACTTGAGTAGTTTTTTCACAACATACTTTTTACTTTTACTCAAGTAAATATTTGGGTGACTACTCCTTACTTTTACTTGAGTAATAAATCTCTAAAGTAACTGTACTCTTACTTGAGTACAATTTCTGGCTACTCTACCCACCTCTGATTACGGTGAAACCTTTGAATTGGCTTTCGTTCGCTGAAACGCAAACATACTCATTTGGATTGTTTTCCCTGGCTGCGAGCCACCTGGGAAGGCCGCTGCTTCGAGATTACCTTGGAGCAGGTCGGCAACCCGCGGCTCTTTAGCGCCGCCCTAGTGGCTCTCTGGAGCTTTTTCAAAAATGTTTGAAAAATGGAAAAAGATGAGGGGAAAAAACATATTTTTTGTTTTAATATGGTTTTTGTAGGAGCACAAACCTCCCAAATTGTTATAAAGCACACAGTTTGTATTACACATGCTTCACCGATTCGAGTATTTGCCGAGCGCCGTTTTGTCCTACTAATTCTGCTGGTACTTCAACTCACCGTAGTTTGTTTACATTTACGACTTTCTCCGACTTTGGAGGACATGTTTTATGCCATTTCTTTTTCTGTCTTATTTTGTCCACCAAACTTTTAAAGCTGTGCATGAATTCACAAAGGTGAGTTTTGTTGACGTTATTGACTTGTGTCGAGTGCTAATCAGACATATTTGGTCACTGCATGACTGCAGGCTAATCAATGCTAACATGCTGGGCTCATTTGGAGCTAATTTGGTTTCCTTTAAGTCCTCTTAATTCAATTTATATCTCATGACACTATCTGTATGTAATATGGCTTTTATTTTTTGCGGCTCCAGACATATTTGTTTGATTGTTGGGACGTGCACTGGGGTTTGGGAGTCTCCCGGGGGGGTCGGGAGGGTTGGCAAGTATGTTGCTAGGGCGGGAAAACCATTTAAAGAAGGTAAATTCATTAAAAAGTGCATGTTAGATTTTTTAAGAAATATTTTCTTGCGGCCCTGCCTCACCCAGTTTCTGCACCCAGTGGCCCCCAGGTAAATTGAGTTTGAGACCCCCGTTTTAGACCTTTCTTAAATTTGATTCAATTGACTTTATTAGTGTACTTTTTTGACTATGATATTTTATCAACACGTCTATACATTATTTAAGAATGCTTCTATCCAAGAGGAATGAAACATTTTGTATTTTTGTTAGGGGTGTTGTGGGTAGTTTTAGACCTTCATAATTTAATTCAATCAACATTGTTAGTGTACTTTAAAGACTGTTATATTTTATCAACACGTATTTATATTTTTTAAAAAAACTATACATTCTAAATGCTAAGAATTTAGTTTTGTATTTTTGATAGTGGTGTCGTGGTGTGGCACAGTGGAAGAGTGGCCGTGCGCAACCCGAGGGTCCCTGGTTCAATCCCCACCTAGTACCAACCTCGTCACGTCCGTTGTGTCCTGAGCAAGACACTTCACCCTTGCCCCTGATGGCTGCTGGTTAGCGCCTTGCATGGCAGCTCCCTCCATCAGTGTGTGAATGTGTGTGTGAATGGGTAAATGTGGAAGTAGTGTCAAAGCGCTTTGAGTACCTTGAAGGTAGAAAAGCGCTATACAAGTACAACCCATTTATTTATTTATTATTCTTGTTTGGTGTGGGTTCACAGTGTGGTGCATATTTGTAAGATTGATACAGTTGTTTATACGGCCACCCTCAGTGTGATCTGTATGGCTGTTGAACAAGTATGCCTTGCATTCACTTGTGTGCGTGTGTGTGTAAAAGCCGCATCTATTATGTGACTGGGTTGGCACGCTATTTCTATGTAGGAAAAGCGGACGTGACGACAGGTTGTAGAGGACGCACAAGTACAACCCATTTATTTATTTGTATTTTTGGTCCAATATGGCTCTTTCAACGTTTCAGGTTTCCAAACCCCTCCCTAGAGGTAAGTACAGCAAAGACACAACAAACTCCTTACCTGTCTCTCATGGACATATACTCGTTGTTTGTTGACTTTTGTTGGACTGACGGACTGTATCATCGCAATTTCGAGAGAGCACAAATCAAAGCCACTCTGCCGGCTTACACACACATACGCATCCATGGAAAATACACGGCAGACACACGTACCACAACCCAAGCCTTTGATGCTTCACCCCATGTGGTATGATGGAAAACGTACGTGATTAGGATGGTAGAAGGTGGGGATTGAACCAGTAACCCTCAGGTTGCTGGCACTCTCCCAACTTCGCCACGCAAGTGCAAGGACAACATATATCTTTCAAGCAGGCTTGAAAGATACCGTACTCTGAGGAAGTACTACAAATACGACCGTGTAGTGCCTGACTTTGCCAGGGGAACAATACTGATAACAAGTAGAGCAGATTAGGTACTGTGCAGAGAGTAAGAGTCATTCGTTTGGATTCCGAGGTTCTTTGGACGGTTGAAAAGTGGCTAAACGTAATCTTAGAGTAGTCTTCGGACTGATTCGCATCACATCACATGTTTCTGATATAAGTGCCGCACAAGATTGGATCCCAATGGACTGAGATTCTGAGATATACTGGAACGGCCTTGTAAGAAACAGGAAAACTTACACTACAGGGACTGAAAAACTATTACTCCATTGTTTACTGTATATACTCATTTTTTACTGATGCAAAGAAAACTGTGCACACGTATATTTGTGCAATCTAATGAGCTTATGGCTTCCTTTCGCATAAACACCAAACTACCTCGTCTCTTTAAGGTTTCATGATCCTCTGCTCCCGTAGGACTCTGCTTGTTTGCTCCAATCATTAGCACCAAACGCGTTGATTAAATTAACATACACGCAGGATCGTTAGGGCATCCCTGAAGCATGTCCTTCCAATAATTCATTTTGTAAAGAGGCAAACGTTAGGGTGGAAATTAGAACGGGTATATCTCTTTAACGTGTATATTTTTCTTGAGGTTTTGTTTAAAATCCATAAATAAATTAAGACAACTGTGATTTGGACAGAGAGGTACCCCCTGAATAATCAGCAGTACATTCTTGGATTAACGTGGACCATACTTGCCAAACCTCCTGGATTTTCCGGGAGACTCCCGAAATTCAGCGCTTCTCCCGAAAACCTCCCGGCACATATTTTCTCCCGAAAATCTCCAAAAATTCAGTCTGTAGCTGGAGGCCACGCCCCTTCCAGCTCCACGACAACCTGACTCAGCAATGTTGTGACCCTCTTTAACAGGGCAATACTGCCATCTACTGTACATAAAATAGAATAGAATGTAAATATATTCTACATATATTCTACATTTAAGTGCAGTCAAAGAACATGCATTAGGGAGTCTGTTCTGAAGCCCCCAGTAAAGAGACGTAACTTCATCATGTCGCCTGGTTATTGACTCCAACCCAATATATTACACCGTCGACAAGCATAATTAAGAAATACGAATGGATATACTCAGCCATGAACAGTTAACGAAGCACAAAGTGTCCGCAGCGTAGCATCATTCACAACCCAGTATTTTGGGCCACCTCGCAAAATGGAGACCCGATGGTTATGGTTATTATGCTGAGACAAAGATGGCTATGCTGATAGCTGGTAACAACATCCCGTTCTCATTTGCGGATGTCTACAACAAATCTGTGATATATGTTCCCGGATTCGGAGATCGCTTGCCAATACGTAAATGGCAGAACAAATGTTACTCAAATAATGAAAGGTAAGTGTTGTTGTTTTGTTTTTTTTTGCAACCAGCAAGCACAGTACAGTTAGTAGAACAAGTGTGTTTTTAATACTGTGTATTTGATTGGTGCTGTAGGAAATTCAACTTTTTCTTTTATTTGAAATATATATATTATACTCGAGTTGGTGAATTACAACGAATTCGGGTGTTACCATTTAGTGGTCAATTGTACGGAATATGTACTGTACTCTGCATTCTACTAATAAAAGTTCCAATCAAAAATGGAAGGTTGAATGAAGAACTTGGCCTGCAATTGATAGCAGTTCAGTGATGAAGTCTCTTGCTTTTAGAACACACCAGCAAAATGCACGGAGCACAATAATGAATCATCAAGCTACAAAACAAAAAGCTGGTGTTTTAAATGTGATAGTGCTGATTTATTACGGAACACCATCCATAGGATATGAAAGCAACTTGTCCGGGTGGACTGTCAAAAGTTGGTGAACTGAAAAATAAATGCCTCCCTTTTAGTACATAATGCTTTTGGGGAGAAATTTGTTCTGTAGCCACTGTCTCACTGAAGTACATCCCTCAACTCCCAGGTGGAACACAACAACGTGTCCCCTCCTGATAAGAAAATAAGATGTTTTTAAGGAGTAAAGTATAATAGAATTTATAACCGTGCCACCCCAGTGACACCCACCTAAAGTGACACTATTTGGGTTGTGTGCAATATATTACAGATACATTCATCTTGTTCTTTTATTATTATTTTTACTGTAATTTACGTATTTTCCACACCACAGGGCGCACCAGCAATGAATAGTCCATTTTCGATCTATTTTTCACACAAAAGGGGCGGATTATTATAGAGCGCATTAAAGGAGTCATATTATTATTATTTGTTTTCTAAATTCTTGTGGTCTGCATAGCATGTAATGGTGGTTCTTTGGTCAAAATGTTGCATGGATTATGTTTTACAGATCATATTCAAGTCGCTTTCTGACAGTCGCTTCGGGATGAGCCGTTTTGTGGGCTGTTTTATTTACGTGGCTCACCTTCGGCAGCGTCTTTTCCCCATCATCTTTGTTGTAGCGGTGTAGCGTGCAAGGACGGGAGTGGAAAAACTGTCAAAAGATGGAGCTAACTGTTTTAATGACATTCAGACTTTACTTAAATCAATAACAGAGCAGCATCTCCTCACCCAGAAACGGTGTCCCGTATAAAAAACGTCCAAAGTTCCTTGGGTGAATAATGTAAACTCACTATACCGCTATGTTTTAGCCCTTTCATGGAAAGTTTACTGACAGTTATAAGTAAGAACTTTACACTACTTGATATTACAACTGGCAACAGCGGAGGATGAATGTCCCATAACGAGAAGATCGAGAAAATTAAAAAGCTTATCGACTACAGTCGTTGGCATGGACTACAATGGCGGAGACGCACATTTTTTCAGGATTTATGCAGATCCCAAATACAGATCAGCATGTATCAGAAGGTAAGAACATGTGCTCTTATCATAATATCGCGAAACAAAAAGCCAGATAATATGTCTTACTATTACACACACCATAATAATACTGCAATGTTTAATGTGCCGACAATAAAGTACTATCTATCTAAAAAAAAAAAAAAAAATCCACCAAGCGGTGCAGCTTCATAGCTTACCAAAGTGATACTAAAACATTTTGATGGATTTTTGAGCGCCATGTGTAATGTTATAGATTTTCAATGAAACATATAAAATGTTGGTGTTCTTTACTTGAGTCATATTGTCGTCATAGTGCAGTCTACACATCTCTCTTATGTCTGACTCCCATCTACTGGTCACACTTATCATTACACCATGTACCAAATAAAATTTGTTTTGAGTTTGGTAAGCAAAACCAGAATGTTTCCGTACATAAAGCACACTGTTGAGTTTTGAGAAGAAAAAAAAATATTTTAAGTGGCCTTATAGTCCGGAAAATACGGTAACTGTCTTTGAACTCTGTTTTATTAACCTGAGTGGTGGTGATCCTTATTTTCTCTTTTTTTTTTTTTTTTTGCTGTTATGGTAATGTTATTTATTTTATGTATGCAGCAGCCTGTCTGGGGACTACATGCAGAAATTAGCCTTTGGCTAAACCCGGACATATTTACCTATTATGTGTATGTTAATCAATATGAGCTGTCTCTATTTCAAATACTGTTAATAATTTCTTTGAATTGAACCAATCACAAATGTAATGTTGATCATGCACAGGCTGACGCAAATCCTCGTTGACAGAAATGTTGAAATTTAATATTTATTTTACACATTTTTACCACATTAGAAACCATAAGTAAGCAAGGTAATGTTTGCTGTTGTCTGGAACAACATGGCACATAAACAACTATACTACGATAAAATAACTACGATAAAATGCAGCCAATATTCCATACAGATGATGTGTCATGAGACATGCAAAACTAAATTATATACAAAGAGTATAAAAGTAAAGGATATTAAATGAGCTCAAATAAAGCTACAAATGAAGCACAATAATGCAACATGTACAGTAAATACAGCCAGTCTAACTAGCATGATAGCATTGATTATGTTACAGTCATGCTCTGACCAAATATGCCAACAAGTCAATAACATCAACAAAGCACACTTTTGTGCATTCAAGCACAGTATAAAACTGTTGGTGGCCAAAATGACACAAAGGAGGGGAAGATTGTAAATATGAACAAACTGTTGCATCACAGTCCACACTACGGTGAGTTCAAGAACTGCCAAAATTAGTAGGACAAAACGACAGTCATCAAATACTCTCATCAGTGAAGCATAAACACAAACATATTAAACAGTGGGCTTTCTCAAACAAAAAACATACTAAAACAGAAACAAATATTTTGCCCCCATCTTTTTCCATTTTCAATCCTTTTTCAAAAATGCTCCAGGGAGCCACTAGGGCGGCACTAAAGAGCCACATGCGGCTCGAAAACCACGGTCTGCTGACCTCCGCACTAGTCCAATAAGGATAGATTGACAATGTGTAATGACACTTTAGCATGTAGCTTTGTAGCTGAACTATCCTGTGATAACTTAGGGTAATACAATAACACAATAATTGTACGCACCTGGCATGCATTGCAGCCGGTCATGCAGGAGTTGCGGTTTCCATATCAGCGAAGGTTTCTTCTTTGTCCCATGTTGGTCTTTTGGAGTTTGTCCTTGCCCAGATGTGGGTTCAGATCAGGCGACGTCCTTTTAGTTTGTGAAGCCCTTTGAGACATTAAGTGTCACTTTGATTGCTTGGTAGCCTGTTGATAATGTACAGAGATGAACAGGATAATTAACAATTTCAAATATGTAGACAGATATGGAAACAACATGTAGTCTGCATACTCACAGCTTTATGGCACTGAAATATGTTTAAAAAAAGCTAGTAAAGCCCCTTGATTTCTTCTTCTTCACTTTCTTCTCATATTGAAGGTTGCAGGGCTGCAAGCTCCCAACCTTCAGGACCTGTTCTCCTCCAGGACCAGGAGGCATGTGGGTCGGATCACAGCTGACTCTTCTCACCCTGGACACAAAGCTCCCGGCATGTCCAAAACGCACCCACCAAAAGGGGGAAAGAAATTTAGGAAAAGTCCCCAAAATGTTCAAAGTACCTACCCCGGCTTGAGTGCCACAAGTCCGGCCGCCGTACTAAAACAAGAGAAGGTAAACAAGGTAAAGTCAGGGTTTTTTTCTAACTGCGGACAAATTATTCTCAACTCTCCCCCTCAGGCAGGAGACTATGGTCCATCCAGACCATGGGTGTCAAACTCATGCCCGCGGGCCAAATTTCATTATACAGGAGCGGTGCCGCTGTAACAACGCATTTGCCAACCCTCACGATTTACCCGAGAGACTCCCGAATTTCACTGCACCTCCCGAAAATCTCCCGGGGCAACAATTCTTCCGAATTTATCCCAATTTCCGCCTCGAAGGCACTGCCTTTAGCATCCTCTACAACGTCCGCTATTTCGCCATACAAACAACGTGCCGGCCCAGTCACATAATATCTGCGGCTTTAACACACACAAATGAATGCAAGCACACTTGGTCAACAGCCATACAGGTCACACTGAGGGTGGCCGTATAAACGACTTTAACACTGTTACAAATATGCGCCACACCAAACAAGAATGACAAACACGTTTCGAGAGAACATGTAACACCCAGAACCCCTTGCAGCACTAACTCTTCCTGGATGCCACAATATACACCCAAACCACCAACCCCCCCCCCAATTTTTATTTAAATGTTATTTGATATGCCATTGATATTTTTTAATTATTATTGCTAGGTTAATTGGCAACACTAAATGGTCCCTAGTGTGTGAATGTGAGTGTGAATGTTGTCTGTCTATCTGTGTTGGCCCTGCGATGAGGTGGCGACTTGTCCAGGGTGTACCCTGCCTTCCGCCCGAATGCAGCTGAGGTTGGCTCCAGCGACCCCAGAAGGGACAAGCGGTAGAAAATGGATGGATGGATAATTTGAAACTCGACTTTTCATGTCACTATAAAGTTATATAAGCCTTGCTTGTTCAATATTCAATGCAAAACTTGTTTGGATCCCTCTAAAAAGGTTAATTTGTTCAACCTTGGCCCGCGGCTTTGTTCCGTTTGAAATTTTGGCCCACTCTGTATTTGAGTTTGACACCCCTGATCCAGACCCACACCTCCCGCCACCTGAAGAGTTTTTTCCCCCTTGACCATCAGACACATGAACAATAACAAGATCTGATAGCTCAGTTACAGCTCTTTTTATTACCTATTCTGTGTTAAATGTGTTTTATGTTGCACGATTGCACCGAGAAAAAATCCTAGTTTGTGAACCCGTTCTCAAACAATGATAAAAACTAATACAAACTATTCTGATTCTGATATTCTGTTTGCTGTACGATCAGTGCCAGAGCTTGGTCAGCATTGCTGGCAGTAAGTCGAACACATTTCCAGTGAGGGTTGGACTCCGCCAAGGCTGTCCTTTGTCACCGATTCTGTTCATAACTTTTATGGACAGAATTTCTAGGCGCAGTCAAGGCGTTGAGGGGTTCCGGTTTAGTGACCGCAGGATTAGGTCTCTGCTTTTTGCAGATGATGTGGTCCTGATGGCTTCATCTGGCCGGGATCTTCAGCTCTCACTGGATCGGTTCGCAGCAGAGTGTGAAGCGACCGGAATGAGAATCAGCACCTCCAAGTCCGAGTCCATGGTTCTCGCCCGGAAAAGGGTGGAATGCCATCTCCGGGTTGGGGAGGAGACCCTGCCCCAGGTGGAGGAGTTCTAGTACCTAGGAGTCTTGTTCATGAGTGAGGGAAGAGTGGATCGTGAGATCGACAGGCGGATCGGTGCGGCGTCTTCAGTAATGCGGACGTTGTACCGATCCGTTGTGGTGAAGAAGGAGCTGAGCTGGAAGGCAAAGCTCTCAATTTACCGGTCGATCTACGTTCCCATCCTCACCTATGGTCATGAGCTTTGGGTCATGACCGAAAGGATAAGATCACGGGTACAAGCGGCCGAAATGAGTTTCCTCCGCCGTGTGGCGGGGCTCTCCCTTAGAGATAGGGTGAGAAGCTCTGCCATCCGGGAGGAACTCAAAGTAAAGCCGCTGCTCCTTCACATCGAGAGGAGCCAGATGAGGTGGTTCGGTCATCTGGTCAGGATGCCACCCGAACGCCTCCCTAGGGAGGTGTTTAGGGCACGTCCAACCGGTAGGAGGCCACGAGGAAGACCCAGGACACGTTGGGTAGACTATGTCTCCCGACTGGCCTGGGAACGCCTCGGGATCCCCCGGGAAGAGCTAGACGAAGTGGCTGGGGAGAGGGAAGTCTGGGCTTCCCTGCTTAGGCTGTTGCCCCCGCGACCCGACCTCGGATAAGCGGAAGATGACGGATGGATGGATGGACTTCCTTCCATCAGTGAGAGCTTTGAATGGTTGACCAAATACTTATTTTCCACCATAATTTACAAATATAGGGTGAGAAGCTTTGCCATCCGGGAGGAACTCAAAGTAAAGCCGCTGCTCCTTCACGTCGAGAGGAGCCAGATGAGATGGCTCGGGCATCTGGTCAGGATGCCACCCGAACGCCTCCCTAGGGAGGTGTTTAGGGCACGTCCGACCAGTACGAGGCCACGGGGAAGACCCAGGACACGTTGGGAAGGAACGCCTCGGGATCCCCCGGGAAGAGCTAGGCGAAGTGGCTGGGGAGAGGGAAGTCTGGGCTTCCCTGCTTAGGCTGCATCCCCCGCGACCCGACCTCAGATAAATGGAAGATGATGGATGGATGGATAGATATTCTGGTTTGTACATGTACATGCCATTTTTAATGAGAAATCGCTATACAGCATGCTCAAATATTTTCATGTACATAAAATCTGTTTTGATTGATTGATTGATTGATTGAAACTGTTATTAGTAGATTGCACAGTTCAGTACATAATCCGTACAATTGACCACTAAATGGTACGTTTTTCAACTTGTTTATGTCGGGGTCCACATTAATCAATGTATGGTAATTGAGTGTGATTGTAAATATTGTTAATGAGATTAATACACAATTAACTTCCCTTCAAGAAAACAGTGCTTTTTTAATAATTAAATTAATTAATTTTACCCCAAAATACGTTATCCTTTGGAAAAACAACCTCTTGAAAACCCAGAAATTGAGTTAAACTAATACCCTTGTAACCCAAAAAATGGGTTGCGCTTCATAAAAAAATAAACACCAAAATTTAACCCAACACTAGCAACTCATAAATTGGGTTATCAAAATAACCCAATATTTTTTTAGAGTGCACGAGTGACAGCAGTGCTTTGGGGTCAAGTCGTACCTCAGCTTGCTGATGACCAAAAATTGATGCATTAAAAGGTCTACTGAAATGAGATTTTCTTATTTAAACAGGGATAGCAGGTCCATTCTATGTGTCATACTTGATCATTTCGCGATATTGCCATATTTTTCCTGAAAGGATTTAATAGAGAACATCCACGATAAAGTTTGCAACTTTTGGTCGCTAATAAAAAAGCCTTGCCTGTACCGGAAGTGCGCGTGACATCACGGGTTGTAGGGCTCCTCACATCCTCACATTGTTTACAATCATAGCCTCCAGCAGCAAAAGCTATTCGGACCGAGAAAGCGACAATTTCCCCATTAATTTGAGCGAGGATGAAAGATTTGTGGATGAAGAAATTTAGAGTGAAGAACTAGAAAAAAAAAAAAGTTAAAAAAAGTTCAAAAAAAAAAAAAGGCGATTGCAGTGGGAGCGATTCAGATGTTATTAGACACATTTACTAGGATAAATCTAGAAAATCCCTTATCCGCCTATTGTGTTGCTAGTGTTTTAGTGAAATTAAATAGTACCTGAAAGTCGGAAGGGTGTGGACACGGGTGTTTTGACCGCCTGTGTCTCTGAGGGAAGCCACGCAGCTGCTCCACTGATGTCTCCGGTAAGAGCTGACTTATTATCACAATTTTCTCACTGAAAACTGCCGGTTGACGTGTGGTCGGGATCCATGTTCGCTTGACCGCTCTGATCCATAGTAAAGCTTCACCTTCGGGAATATTAAGCAAGGAAACACCGGCTGTGTTTGTGCGGCTAAAGGCTAAAAGCTTCCACCTCCATCTTTTTTTTATTTTTTTATTTTTAAGCGTTTTGTTGATGTTTTATTGTTTTGTGTACAGTGACGGCGAGGCCAGATTGGGGCCACAAGCGCGTGTACATTAAAGGCATATAAAAATCACATTTTACTTGCGAAAAATCAGATTTCCAAAAAATCCGATATGGGCCACTTTGGCCTGTCTTGATGTTTCACAATGGTGCCATCTGCTGGACTAAAAAAAGTCATTACATTTGACTTGCAAATACATCTTTCTACTTTGACTTCTCCGTTATTAATTGAACAAATTGCAAAAGATTCAGCAACACAGATGTCCAGAATACTGTGTAATTATGCGATTAAAGCAGACTACTTATAGCTTGGATCGGGCTGGAAAATAATAACAACCCGAGACGTCAAACGAACGCGTCTTCATACCGCGGCGTTTTCAACACGACACTTGGCGGGAAATTTAAAATTGCAATTTAGTAAACTAAAAAGGCCGTATTGGCATGTGTTCATCAATATTTCATCATTGATATATAAACTATCAGACTGCGTGGTGGGTAGTAGTGGGTTTCGGTAGGGCTTTAAGTTGTCTTTCAGGGCATTTTTACTGGGATGCGCCGACGACCGCCATCTGCACTTTCTGCTAATGAAAGGACAAACATATTAGCAATGCACATCAAATAAACACCAAGACACAAAAGAATGAAAGAGAGATCAGCTTCGTGTGTGATCTCATAAAAATGGAAGCTAAGTAGCTACCTTGAGTCAATTATACCTTCATAAAAGCGCTCCTGTGTTTGTGCCTGCGATTTCTCTCAAATCTACACGACTAATTATGGTAATTAGCAATAGATAAGATTAAGGGTGGCACTTTCCTGACTTCTGCGGTGCTTTTTTTGTGGGCTTCTGGATCTGCCTCCCGGGAGCCTTTTGGCCGTGGGGACCGGCTGCTGGGTCTCTGCCACACCAGAGTCCGTTTGGAGAGACAGGAAGGGAGGAGATGCGGACGTAGAGACAGGGCTGCGGAGTTGGCCCCGGGACGGACGGGCTTCACGGTGTCTTGGCTGAGTGAGCGTTTATCGGACGCCTCGGTCTCCTTGGACGCATCCTCGCTTGCGGACTGGACACTGGCCGAGAGTTGGTGGGCGGTCGAGGGTGGAGTCGGCTCTGTTGGTTGCTTTGTTGGGTCTGCTCCTGTCTCTGGCAGACTTGCCAAACTTGAGACCTCCGAATTTGGGAGATGGGGTAGGGGGGGACGAGTATATCCATTCTTCCACCGTGTTCAATTGAGAATTTTGATCTACAAAATTTGCAGGCAGCATAACCCTTCCCTTTCGAGCTGTCCTGGATGAACGGATATTCTTTTTTTCCAATCATTTTGGAACTTGCAGGCGTACTTCTTCTTCTTACTCGACGTCGCCATGTCTCTTCTTCGTTCTTCTTCTTCGTCTCCGTTATGTTTTTTGGACATTACTACTTGCTGTAGTTTTGAAGCAATCCATGACAAGCAATCCATCTGCGTTCAAAGGACTCCGGCTTATTAGTGATTCCCAAAGCCCAAAAAAAGTCTGCGGGCTATAGAGCGTTTTCCGTTCGGGCTCCAGTACTCTGGAATGCCCTCCCGGTAACAGTTCGAGATGCCACCTCAGTAGAAGCATTTAAGTCTCACCTTAAAACTCATTTGTATACTCTAGCCTTTAAATAGACTCCCTTTTTAGACCAGTTGATCTGCCGTTTCTTTTCTTTTTCTTCTATGTCCCACTCTCCCTTGTGGAGGGGGTCCGGTCCGATCCGGTGGCCATGTACTGCTTGCCTGTGTATCGGCTGGGGACATCACTGCGCTGCTGATCCGCCTCCGCTTGGGATGGTTTCCTGCTGGCTCCGCTGTGAACGGGACTCTCACTGCTGTGTTGAATCCGCTTTGGACTGGACTCTCGCGACTGTGTTGGATCCATTGTGGATTGAACTTTCACAGTATCATGTTAGACCCGCTCGACATCCATTGCTTTCCTCCTCTCCAAGGTTCTCATAGTCATCATTGTCACCGACGTCCCACTGGGTCATTATTGTCACCGATGTCCCACTGGGTGTGAGTTTTCCTTGCCCTTATGTGGGCCTACCGAGGATGTCGTGGTGGTTTGTGCAGCCCTTTGAGACACTAGTGATTTAGGGCTATATAAGTAAACATTGATTGATTGATTGATTGATGTTGGGAATCCGGATGTTGTGTGTCAGTGTATTAACGTGCCGAATGTAATAAACACACGCTGAGGGAATAGCTCCATGCCTGCCTACTTTATGGATTATAGATAAGCCTATGGATAACGGAGACATATATAATAGTCACGCCCAGGAAATCATGTTTTGTTTTGGTCATGTTATATTTAGTTTTTGGGACATTCAGTTCTTGCTTTAGCACTTCCTTTTTTTCTTTGTTTCCATAGCAACTCATAAACTTTCACCTGGCCCTCATGTCACGCCCCTGTCCTCAGCCCTCACACCTTATTATCTAAACCACAGTTACCTAGTCAGTCTGGCAACTTCACATCCCGTATTCCCCGACTCCTTTCATGCCAAAGACCATGCTGTTCATTTTGTCCACGCCACGTAAGTTTTGGTATTCATGCCCCAGTGCAAGTGTTTTTGTTTCATGTTTGTTTGTAGCCTTTATGCTAGTCAGTTGTTTTTACATGAGTCAAGTTTGTTCTCCGCCATTGTGCGCGCCATTTGTTTACCTTTTTGTAGTTTGTTTGTTTAGTAATAAATCAAAATGTACTTACATTCACGTCTCGCTTGTGCCAATTTCCCTTTGCATCGGGTAAACAAAATATCCCACAGTCCAAGTCATAGTCCAAGTGTGACATATAATAGTCTCTTTTTCAGGCAAGCCCCAAATATTGTTGTCCGGGTGGAAATCAGGAGAAATTCGGGAGAATGGTTGCCCCGGGAGATTTTCGGGAGGGGCAGTGAAATTCGGGAGTTTCCTGGGAAAATCGGGAGGGTTGACGGCATGGAGCACCGCAGAGGCCACTACAGTGTGTGTGGGTGTTGAAATGATGTTTTTGTTTGGTTGCTCGTCCATGCATGGTGCAATCTTGTGTGCGCAATGTATATTATTGGTAAATTATTATTTTTTTGTCTTACTTTTGTGGCTGTGTGTAGAAGTGGCAGTGCTGGAGTGGCAGCTGGTTGCATCAGCTCTGCTCTTTTAATGTATTTTATGTCCTTTGATGTTTCCCTCTTACACAGGTGTTTATGTGTGCTATGGCTACGAGGTTTTTTTCCCCCTTGGCCTCAGTCTGGACCCTTTCTCCAGGGACCCAGGCTTGGACCAGCGTTTAACTGGTTTTCACCTATTTTGTAAGGGGCGCCGGGATTTGGCAGACTCATCAGCGATCCTGTTCTGTCTCCCTGTAATTTTTGTCTGATTTTGAATGGGATTGTGCTAAAATTCTTAATTTCCTCGGGGATTAATAAAGTATTTCTGATTTTGATTACTATTCCACAGGCAGCTTTTGCAAGAACATTTTTCACATGGAAGGATGCAGTACATCAATGAAAATTCCAAAGTCCATCTCTTCATGTCCTCGTGAATATGGGGCATTGGGTGGCTAACATTTATCCAGTTTTATTCATCAGTCCTTAACAGGCTTTAAGAATCCTTAACGAGCCTATGTAATTCCTAAAAGTCAATGTAAACGGCTGTTTACCTCTACCCTAGCATACCAAATACGCCGTATGACCTAAAGAAGAGTGATGCATGTATATGAGTGCTTTATTTTTCCTTCCCTGTGCACGAACACTCCGGTGTCAGACCCTTTGGAGATGAGGTGGAATTGTATTTCCAATCCGGCAGTCACTGAAGAGGAAACAAAGCCAAATTGCAGTCACCCGTGAAAGAAAACGGTCTCTCTCTATCTCCTTTGCACCTCTTTGTTTCTTCCTATTTGTGGCAAAAGAGGAATCTCCTACATCTTGTCCTACTTTATGCAGGTTAAAAAATGTTTTACATCATGTCACTGTCTTAGCGGCTGGAACATTCCAGTGGCTGTGATGTAATTAAAAGGAGCGAGGGAAAAAGTGCAAACTGAGACAAGCATCCTTCAGATGGTGATCTGGGTGTTTGTTTGTTCTTTCCTTAAAGGGGACATATGCAAAAGTGTCTTGAAATGTTTGTATTCGCATATTTGGGTATCTAAATTTTTTGGTACCATGAACTTTTTTTCTGTCAAAAGGTCGGGATTTTTTCTAAGTGTCAAAAAGTCTGGATTTTTTTACACTGTCCAAAAAAATCTGGATTTTTTTTTTCAAGTTTAAAAAAAATGAGTTTTTTTTGTATGTGTCAAAAAGTCTGGATTTTTTACACTGTCCAAAAATCGGGATTTTTTTTGGGTCAAAAAGTCAGGATTCTTTCTAAGTCTCAAAAAGTCTGGATTTTTTTGGGTCAAAAAATTGGGATTTTTTATAAGCGTCAAAACGTGGGAATTTTTTGTAAGTGTTAAAAAGTCAGGATTTTTTTCTAAGTGTCAAAAAGTCAGGATTTTTTTCTAAGTGTCAAAAATTAGGGATTTTCTTCAAGTGTCAACAAATCTGGATTTTTGTGGTCAAAAAGTCTGCATTTTTGTAAGTGTCAAAAAGTTGGGATTTTTTTGGGCTATTTTCTAAGTGTCATAAAAAAAGGGATTTTTTTCCAAGTGCCAAAAAGTCTGGATTTTTTATAAGTGTCAAAAAATTGGGATTTCTTTGGTCAAAAAGTCTGGATTTTTTACACTGTCCAAAAATCGGGATTTTTTTTGGTCAAAAAGTCAGGATTTTTTCCAAGTGTCAAAAAGTCAGGATTTTTTTCGTCAAAAAAAATCTGGATTTTTTTTTCCAAGTGTAAAAAAAAGTCATTTTTTTTTGTATGTGTCAAAAAGACTGAATTTTTTTCCAAATGTGAAAAAGTCGGAATTTTTTTTCAAGAAGTCAGGTTTTTTTTCTAAGAGTCAAAATGTCGGGATTTTTTCTGCGTGTCAAAAAGTCAGGATTTTTTTGGTCAAAAAGTCTGATTACAGATTAAAAAAAAAAAAATATATATATATATATATATATATATATATATATATACATAAATATATATAGATATAAATATATATATATATATATACATACATACATACATACATATGAAATCTAAATATTGCACCAATGAATTTTGTCATGTCACTAAGTGATACTTTTAAGCAGATGGCCTATATATATGCACACACACACACACATACATATACATATACATATACACATACACATATATATATACATATATATACACATATATATATATATACACATATATATATATATATACATATATACACATATATATATATACATATATACATATATACATATATATATACATATATATATACATATATATATACATATATATACATATATATACACATATATATACATATATATACACATATATATACATATATATACACATATATATATACATATATATATATATATATATATATATATATATATATATATATATATACATATATATATATATATATATATATATATATATATATATATATATATATATATATATATATATATATATATATATATATGTATGTATCTCAATGTACACATCCCTCTTACTCACATGTAAGAGGGATGTGTACTATGGCTATGAGTTCTTTTTTTCCCTTGGCCTCAGTCTGGACCCCCTCTCCAGGCGCCCAGGCTTAAACCGATTTTTTTTAATTTAATTTTAATCTTTTAGTTTTTTCTCCCATTCTCCCCCCACTTGTTTACCAGTACCTCACATTTTTTGTAAGGGGTGCTGAAAGTTGACAGACCCGTCAGCGATCCTGTTCTGTCTCCCTGTAATATTTGTCTGATCTTGAATGGGATTGTACTGAAGATACTTATAACAATGCAATACATTTTTTCAGACTCATATGTGTCAATATATATACACATATACACACATGAGTCTGAAAAATTGTATTACATTGTTAGACAGCAATATTAACAACTTGCTCCTGCTCATTAGCACTCATATAGGCCATCTGACTTAAAAAGGCACAAACATATTTGAAACAATTTACAGATCAAATAAAAATATAATGGACCTTGTACCGACAATACAACTTCACCAATTGCAAATTGTCAATCTTACATTGCAGTATTTTAAAGCTACAAAAAGCTATTGTTTCAAAAGCACAATGGAGGGTTTTAGAAACATGGGCCCTTTTATCATATTTCTATCCAAGCAGATTATCATGAAAAAGCTTTGTGAGCGTGACCAGCTTGGTCTTGATGTCTTGCTTTTCAGTCACTGTGAGGTCTAAAAGATCCTCATCCACTGTGATGATTCAAATGTGTGTCTGGCATTGCAACTACTGCCAAACTACCTCCTGTTCGCACATTACTTAAGACTTTTATAAATAACCACAACAACGGATTTCTATTCTGTGGGTGCAGAAAGGCTTAATAGTTTCACCATGCAAGCCAACACATGAAAACATACGCTGCTTGGAGAAGATGAACCACCAAGTTTAATTAAAAAGTCGTATTTCAGTTTGAGCACAGAAGACAAGGCCCCTTAGCTTGATATCCACAGGTGGATTGGATCACTTCTCGTAGGAAAAGAGGCTCTAATTGGGACTTTGAAATGCAAAAGTGATAGCCCTATCCTTGAGAAAAGACTACCTGATAGCTCAAAGCCAACATTTGAATTATGACTTAAATGTTTTTCCAGACACTTTCACATTAACAATTCCTTACATGGTCAGGTTGTGTTGTCCTGACTTAGCACACACCCAGACAGTCAATTTTTTGACCTAGGCTCCTCCGGGTACTGCAGACCTGTTTAATGACGCTAGCTTGTAATGAAGACACTTTTTGTTCAGCAATGCGTCTCGGACGTCTCTTTTAATCCAGCCACAATGCTGTCTCGCCGTCTTGCTTGGGAAGGGGTGACAAGACCAGAAATACACTTTTTTCATCCCCCTAAATACTTTCATAGCTTCTATTTTTGCAGACCAATTTATCCAAACTATTCTAATGTGGGACAATATGTCATGCAAAAACACAACAATAAATTATCCGTTTACTTTCAAAATAAAATAGTCCGTGTTCGAGGCGTTTTGTATTATACATAACGACGCAGGACAGACCTTAAGTCAACTTGTGAAAGGTTTAAGACGTAATTTCGCCTCGTTGACACAAAAGGATGCCGATTCTGGTGGTCCAAAATCAATGATATTACAGGCATATCCTGGACAACTATTTAGGGTCCTATGTCAAATACCAGCTGTTACTGGGAAAAGCAGGGGATTGTTTAGCAGGAGTTAAATGAGCAAAGCTCGCTCGGGATGATGTTACAATACTTTTGTGTTGTTGCTAGCTACAAATAGAAAAATTAAATTGTTACAAAGAAAAACGGTCGTCTTTTCCTCGAGTCAAGTCAGCCCCGTCACAGATGCCCGCCTGTGGGTATTGGACGGAAAAAGTCAAAAAGTGTCAAGTCAGGTTTTTTTCTAACTGACAAAAAATAAGGATTTTTTTTGTCAAAAAGTCAGGATTCTTTCTAAGTGTAAAAAAGTCGGGATTTTTTTTGTCAGAAAGTTGGGTTTTTTTTAAGCGTCAAAACGTCAGGATTTTTTGTAAGTGTCAAAAAGTCGGGATTTTTTTTTCTAAGTGTCAAATATTCGGGATTTTTTTCAAAATCTTAAAAAATCTGGATTTTTTTCCAAGTGTCAAATATTAGGGATTTTATTTCTAAATCTTAAAAAATCTGGATTTTTTTGGGTCAAAAATTCGGGATTTTTTCTAAGTGTCAACAAATCGGGATTTTTGTGGTCGAAAAGTCTGGATTTTTCTAAGTGTCAAAAAATTGGGACTTTTTCTAAGTGTCAAAAAGTTGGGATTTTTTCTAAGTGTCAAAAAGTCTGAATTTTTTTTATCAGTGTCAAAAAATAGGGATTTCTTTGGTTAAAAAGGCGGGATTTTTTTGTCAAAAAGTCGGGATTTTTTCTAAGTGTCAAAAAGTCAGGATTTTTTTCCTTGTGTCAAAATCGGGATTTAATAAAGTGTCAAGAAGTCAGGATTTTTTCTAACTGTCAAAAAATAAGGATGTTTTTGTCAAAAAGTCAGGATTCTTTCTAAGTGTCAAAAAGTCTGGATTTTTTTGGGTCAAAAAATTGGGATTTTTATAGGCGTCAAAACGTGGGAATTTTTTGTAAGTGTCAAAAAGTCAGGATTTTTTTCCAAGTGTCAAAAATTAGGGATTTTTTTCAAGTGTCAACAAACCGGGATTTTTGTGGTCAAAAAGTCTGGATTTTTGTAAATGTCAAAAAGTCGGGACTTTTTCTTAGTGTCAAAAAGTTGGGATTTTTTAGGTCAAAAAGTTGGGATATTTTCTAAGTGTCAAAAAGACGGGATTTTTTTCAAAATCTTAAAAAAATCTGGATTTTTTTCCAAGTGTCAAATAGTAGGGATTTTTTCTAAATCTTAAAAAATCAGGATTTTTTTTTGGTCAAAAATTTGGGGATTTTTTCTAAGTGTCAATAAATCGGGCTTTTTGTGGTCAAAAAGTCTGGATTTTTCTAAGTGTCAAAAAGTTGGGATTTTTTCTAAGTGTCAAAAAGTCTGGATTTTTTTATCAGTGTCAAAAAGTCTGGATTTTTTTATCAGTGTCAAAAAGTCTGGATTTTTTTTATCAGTGTCAAAAAGTCTGGATTTTTTTTATCAGTGTCAAAAAGTCTGGATTTCTTTGGTCAAAAAGTCGGGATTTTTTGGTCAAAAAGTCAGGATTTTTTGTAAGTGTCAAAAAGTTGGGATTTTTTTCCAAGTGTCAAAAAGTCGGGATTTTTTTCCAAGTGTCAAAAAGTCGGGATTTTTTTCCAAGTGTCAAAAAGTCGGGATTTTTTTCCTTGTGTCAAAATCGGGATTTTATAAAGTGTCAAGAAGTCAGGATTTTTTCTAACTGTCAAAAAATAAGGATGTTTTCGTCAAAAAGTCAGGATTCTTTCTAAGTGTCAAAAAGTCTGGATTTTTTTTTGTCAAAAAGTTGGGATTTTTTATAGGCGTCAAAACATGGGAATTTTTTGTAAGTGTCAAAAAGTCAGGATTTTTTTTTGTCAAAAAGTTAGGATTTTTTATAGGCGTCAAAACATGGGAATTTTTTGTAAGTGTATAAAAGTCAGGATTTTTTTCTAAGTGTCAAAAATTAAGGATTTTTTTCAAGTGTCAACAAATCGGGATTTTTGTGGTCAAAAAGTCTGTATTTTTGTAAGTGTCAAAAAGTCGGGACTTTTTCTTAGTGTCAAAAAGTTGGGATTTTTGTGGTCAAAAAGTTGGGATATTTTCTAAGTGTCAAAAAGACGGGATTTTTTCCAAGTGCCAAAAAGTCTGGATTTTTTTTATAAGTGTCAAAAAATTGGGATTTCTTTGATCAAAAAGTCTGGATTTTTTTGGTCAAAAAGTCTGGATTTTTTTCCAAGTGTCAAAAAATCTGGATTTTTTTTTTTGTCAAAAAGTCGGGATTTTTTTCCAAGTGTCAAAAAGTCGGGATTTTTTTAAAGTGTCAAAAAGTCGGGATTTTTTCAAAGTGTCAAAAAGTCGGGATTTTTTCAAAGTGTCAAAAAGTCGGGATTTTTTCAAAGTGTCAAAAAGTCGGGATTTTTTCAAAGTGTCAAAAAGTCGGGATTTTTTCAAAGTGTCAAAAAGTCGGGATTTTTTCAAAGTGTCAAAAAGTCGGGATTTTTTTTTTGTCAAAAAATTGGGATTTTTTCCTAAGTGTCAAAATCGGGATTTTCTAAAGTGTCAAAAAATCGGGATTTTCTAAAGTGTCAAGAAATCAGGATTTTTTTGTAAAAAAATCTGGATTTTTTTGGGGGTCAAAAAGTTGGGATTTTTTTTATAAGTGTCAAAAAGTCGGGATCTTTTCTGAGTGTCAAAAAATCTGAATTTCTTTTGGTCAAAAACTCAGGTTTTTTTTCGAAGTGTCAAAAAATCAGGATTTTTTTCCAAGTGTCAAAAAGTCAGGGTTTTCTTCCGTCAAAAATGTTTTATACACACTCCAAGTGTAGAGATGTCACATTATTACTTTAATTGTGATTTATTGATTACAGACATTTAGCTTGTTATCTTTTCTAATTGCAGTAAAGTAATCCTTAATCTCCAATGGTCTCTGGCTTTGGTCTCCTTGGTGTTTCCTCCTGTCCGGCGCTCTTATTTTGGTTTAATTTCCTGTCGTTCTGTGACTTCACTACTGCCTCCTCACCTGTTCGCATCAAATGGTGGTGGGAATTGGCGGATACATTCCATGGAAGGAGCCTTTATGCATCCAGTGGAAATCAATGGTAAGCCATCCACCAGCCAAGACCCTGATCCTGGGTGCAGGCTATACCCTCAGATATATTCCATCTCCTCTGTAATGTACCAAACGTATGCGCTGCATAGGTTTCTTAGGCTCCTCCTGAGGCGGACTTCCCAGTGCAGCCGTAAACCAGCCTCTCAAAAGTGGTCATAAATGTTCAGTACCTTCAGGTTTTTGCAGCTGCTGGGGGTGCCATCAATTTGGGTCAGTGGCTGAAGCCTCCTTTTAGCAGCAACCTCGACATCCCTCTGGAGTTGTTTGACTTTCTAATTCACTGCACTCCCACTCCTGCTCCACAGCTTCCTTTTCTTCTTGTCTCCGTCTGCAGGTTCATGTAACTTGAAGACCATACACATCCCATAAGAGCTCCAGTGGCACATTTACAGCAGACCAGCTTATTATTTACTATTGGGGTCTTTCTTTGCCTATGTGCCTTCAATTCCTTATTCACTAGATTTTCCTGCTGTTTCAACTTTAATGATGTTCAAAATCATACAATGCTGTTTTGACTTCCACTTAGGAACTTAGGGGACCTTTCTACAAGAAATGTATATTGTAAAGATAATTTATCAAAATTGGTATGGTAAAATTCGTTAAAAAAAAAGCTGTCCTCAGGCTACAAAAGATGATTAAAATTTTAGTATAAGTCAAAACTGAAAGTTCAATTAACACTTGTTTTTCAATTTTGCCTATCGTTCACAATCATTATGAAAGACTAAGTAATCGTAAATAAAAGTCTGCTTATTTTGCCCTTAAATTCCAATAAATAACCATTCAAAAACACCAATAATACTCAATTTACATTTCGTGATTCGAATATTAACCAAGTATTAATGATATTGTTATTATAAGTGCTAACGCAGACAAACTATTTATGTTATAACAAACCTGCGTGCAATTTGGACAAAATCGACTGGCGTGTTGTTTCCTTGCTTCCTTGCTCCCTGGAAGTTTATTAAAGATCATAAATCGTGCATCTCACCTGGACAGAAGAAGCTTGAGGACGTATTCCGACGAGTCGGTACACTTTGACAGCCGTTTAGGACCCGGAAATCGGCAAGAACGACACGAAAAGACACTTGATCAAGATACGCACTTCCTATGACCATATATGGAGAAAACATGGATAGTAGCAAGAGGGGTGGAGTAATTTAGGGTTTTTCTCACCTGTTTCAAAGGGGCCATTGAATCTGAATCTGTATTCTCTACGGAGAGAGGACAAATTGTGAGAAATTATTTTCAGTGCAGTGTTAAAATAAAAAAAATAAGTAATAATAATAATAATAACAACAAATATAAACACTTGTCTTGAATTGTATATTGAGCTGACATATATAAATACAAGGGGTTGCACAGTTAGTTTCTTTTCTGTGATATTGCACAGGTGACCAACAAAACAAGAAACTTTTTATTTTTTTGTTTGCGACTATTTTTATCTGTTTTTTAATTGTTTTGTCTGCAAATATCTCTCCTTTGTGTGGGTTCACATTGTGGGCATGCAGGCTTGGATAAAACAGCCATGATTGACAACCATTAAAACTAGGGATGTCCGTGTCAGGCTTGCCACTGACAGTTTGTGTTTTAGTTTTTCCTCTGTGTGTGTTTAGTATTTCCTGTCTTTAGTTCCTGTCAGCGCTCTTATTTTGTTAATTTCCTGTCTTTCTCCCTGAGCGCTGTGTCACCTCAGCTGCGGCTGATTGGCACCTGGCCACACCTGGTGTCAATCAGGCCACTCCTATTTTTACCTGCTTTGTTCCTCCAGTCAGTGCTGGATTATTGTATTGCATGTCACTTTTGTCGTTGCTACCTGTCGTGTCGTATCTTGTCGTGTAAATGCAGCGTTGCGGTAAGCTATGATTGATAGCGGTTTTTAGCATACTGTCTTTTGTTCCCTGCTTCCAGTTGGTTTTCCCATTACAAGTACGACTTCTGTTTTCTTGCTAGATACCTGCTAGCTTCCTCGCTAGGCCTTTTTGTTTGTTATCCGCCCATGTACGCACCTTTTGTTTGTACACATTGTTTTGTCTTAGTGTTTTAAATTAAATCATGTTTTCTCACTCAATGCCGGCCTCCATCTATGCATGGGGCTCGTCAACAACAAACTCTGACAGTCCGATTATATCGGACTGCCGAAATTATCGGCCGATAAATGTTTTAAAATGTAATATCGTAAAATATTGGTATCGGTTTCAAAATTATTGGGATTGGATTCAAAAAGTAAAACTTATGACTTTTAAAAACGCGGCTGTGTACACGGACGTAGGCATAAGTACAGAGCGCTAATAAACCTTAAAGGCACTGCCTTTGCAATTCGGCCCAATCAGAGAATATCTACAGCTTTTCACACACACACACACACAAAGTGAATACCATCCATACTTGGTCAACAGCCATATAGGTCACACTGAGGGTGGCCGTATAAACAACTTTAACACTGTTACAAATAGGCGCCACACTGTGAACCCACACCAAACAAGAATGACAAACACATTTCGGTTGAACATCCGTACCGTAACACAACATAAACACAACAGAACAAATACCCAGAACCCCTTGCAGCACCAACTCTTCCGGGACGCTACAATATACACCCTGCCGCTTCTCCTACCCTCTGAAGTAGGGGTTTTCGCAGCTTGCTGCGGGGTTTGTTCTCCCGATATGCAAACGAACTACTCTGGAGCAGGCGTGAAGGTAGGAACCCATCCATCCATCCATCATCTTCCGCTTATCCGAGGTCGGGTCGCGGGGGCAACAGCCTAAGCAGGGTTACCCAGACTTCCCTCTCCCCAGCCACTTCGTCTAGCTCTTCCCGGGGGATCCCGAGGCGTTCCCAGGCCAGCCGGGAGACATAGTCTTCCCAACGTGTCCTGGGTCTTCCCCGTGGCCTCCTACCGGTTGGACGTGCCCTAAACACCTCCCTAGGGAGGCGTTCGGGTGGCATCCTGACCAGATGCCCGAACCACCTCATCTGGCTCCTCTCGATGTGAAGGAGCAGCGGCTTTACTTTGAGTTCCTCCCGGATGGCAGAGCTTCTCACCCTATCTCTAAGGGAGAGCCCCGCCACACGGCGGAGGAAACTCATTTCGGCCGCTTGTACCCGTGATCTTATCCTTTCGGTCATGACCCAAAGCTCATGACCATAGGTGAGGATGGGAACGTAGATCGACCGGTAAATTGAGAGCTTTGCCTTCCGGCTCAGCTCCTTCTTCACCACAACGGACCGGTACAACGTCCGCATTACTGAAGACGCCGCACCGATCCGCCTGTTGATCTCACGATCCACTCTTCCCTCACTCGTGAACAAGACTCCTAGGTACTTGAACTCCTCCACTTGGGGCAGGGTCTCCTCCCCAACCCGGAGATGGCACTCCACCCTTTTCCGGGCGAGAACCATGGACTCGGACTTGGAGGTGCTGATTCTCATTCCGGTCGCTTCACACTCGGCTGCGAACCGATCCAGCGAGAGCTGAAGACCCCGGTCAGATGAAGCCATCAGGACCACATCATCTGCAAAAAGCAGAGACCTAATCCTGCGGTTACCAAACCGGAACCCCTCAACGCCTTGACTGCGCCTAGAAATTCTGTCCATAAAAGTTATGAACAGAATCGGTGACAAAGGACAGCCTTGGCGGAGTCCAACCCTCACTGGAAATGTGTTCGACTTACTGCCGGCAATGCGGACCAAGCTCTGGCACTGATCGTACAGGGAACGGACCGCCACAATAAGACAGTCCGATACCCCATACTCTCTGAGCACTCCCCACAGGACTTCCCGAGGGACACGGTCGAATGCCTTCTCCAAGTCCACAAAGCACATGTAGACTGGTTGGGCAAACTCCCATGCACCCTCAAGAACCCTGCCGAGAGTATAGAGCTGGTCCACAGTTCCACGACCAGGACGAAAACCACACTGTTCCTCCTGAATCCGAGGTTCGACTATCCGACGTAGCCTCCTCTCCAGTACACCTGAATAAACCTTACCGGGAAGGCTGAGGAGTGTGATCCCACGATAGTTGGAACACACCCTCCGGTCCCCCTTTTTGAAGAGAGGAACCACCACCCCGGTCTGCCAATCCAGAGGTACCGCCCCTGATGTCCACGCGATGCTGCAAAGTCTTGTCAACCAAGACAGCCCCACAGCATCCAGAGCCTTAAGGAACTCCGGGCGGATCTCGTCCACCCCTGGGGCCTTGCCACCGAGGAGCTTTTTAACTACCTCAGCGACCTCAGCCCCAGAAATAGGAGAGTCCACCACAGATTCCCCAGGCACTGCTTCCTCATAGGAAGACGTGTTGGTGGGATTGAGGAGGTCTTCGAAGTATTCCTTCCACCTGTCCACAACATCCGCAGTCGAGGTCAGCAGAACACCATCCGCACCATACACGGTGTTGATAGTGCACTGCTTCCCCTTCCTGAGGCGGCGGACGGTGGTCCAGAATCGCTTCGAAGCCGTCCGGAAGTCGTTTTCCATAGCTTCCCCGAACTCTTCCCATGTCCGAGTTTTTGCCTCCGCGACCGCTGAAGCTGCACACCGCTTGGCCTGTCGGTACCTGTCCACTGCCTCCGGAGTCCTATGAGTCAAAAGGACCCGATAGGACTCCTTCTTCAGCTTGACGGCATCCCTCACCGCTGGTGTCCACCAGGGGGTTTTAGGATTGCCGCCCCGACAGGCACCAACTACCTTGCGGCCACAGCTCCGATCTGCCGCCTCGACAATAGAGGTGCGGAACATGGTCCACTCAGACTCAATGTCCAGCACCTCCCTCGTGACATGTTCAAAGTTCTTCCGGAGGTGGGAATTGAAACTTTGTCTGACAGGAGACTCTGCCAGACGTTCCCAGCAGACCCTCACAATGCGTTTGGGCCTCCCAGGTCTGTCCGGCATCCTCCCCCACCATCGCAGCCAACTCACCACCAGGTGGTGATCGGTAGAAAGCTCCGCCCCTCTCTTCACCCGAGTGTCCATAACATGAGGCCGCAAATCCGATGACACAACTACAAAGTCGATCATGGAACTGCGGCCTAGGGTGTCCTGGTGCCAAGTGCACATATGGACACCCTTATGTTTGAACATGGTGTTTGTTATGGACAAACTGTGACGAGCACAAAAGTCCAATAACAAAACACCACTCGGGTTCAGATCCGGGCGGCCATTCTTCCCAATCACGCCTCTCCAGGTTTCACTGTCATTGCCAACGTGAGCGTTGAAGTCTCCCAGTAGGACAAGGGAATCACCCGGGGGAGCACTTTCCAGTACTCCCTCGAGTGTACCCAAAAAGGGTGGGTACTCTGAACTGCTGTTTGGTGCATAAGCACAAACAACAGTCAGGACCCGTCCCCCCACCCGAAGGCGGAGGGAGGCTACCCTTTCGTCCACCGGGTTGAACTCCAACGTACAGGCTTTTAGCCGGGGGGAAACAAGAATTGCCACCCCAGCCCGTCGCCTCTCACTGCCGGCAACGCCAGAGTGGAAGAGGGTCCAATCCCTCTCGAGAGAAGTGGTTCCAGAGCCCTTGCTGTGCGTCGAAGTGAGTCCGACTATATCCAGCCGGAATTTCTCGACTTCGCGCACTAGCTCAGGCTCTTTCCCCCCCAGTGACGTGACGTTCCACGTCCCAAGAGCTAGCTTCTGTAGCCGAGGATCGGACCGCCAAGTGCCCTGCCTTCGGCTGTCGCCCAGCTCACAATGCACCCGACCTCTATGGCCCCTGCTATGGGTGGTGAGCCCATTGGAGGGGTGACCCACGTTGCCTCTTCGGGCTGTGCCCGGCCGGGCCCCATGGGAACAGGCCCGGCCACCAGGCGCTCGCCATCGTGCCCCACCTCCGGGCCTGGCTCCAGAGGGGGGCCCCGGTGACCCGCGTCCGGGCGAGGGAAATCTGGGTCCATGATGTTTCTTCTTCATATAGGTCTTCGAGCTGCTCTTTGTCTGATCCCTCACCTAGAACCTGTTTGCCTTGGGAGACCCTACCAGGGGGCTTTATGCCCCCGGACAACATAGCTCCTAGGATCATTGGGACACGCAAACTCCTCTACCACGATAAGGTTGCAGCTCAGAGAGGAGGAAGGTAGGAACATTTTTAATCAATAACTATCAAAACAGGAACAAACAAAAAGGCGCACAAGGCAAAAATACAACTTAGACAGAACTATGGACAAGAAACAAAACTCACTAAACTGTGGCATGAATAAACAAATCTTACTTGGCATGAAAATTGAGCGGCATGAACTACGGCATTAACAGAGCAGAGGGAACTAATCATGAAAGGAGCAGCATGAACTATGGCATGAAAACTAGCAATGTCGCCTGACCGACTGACTGGCAAGGACAATCTAAATAGTCTCATGATTAGAGCCAGGTGAGTGTCAGAACACCAGCGGCAGGTGAAAATCATAAATGAAGTGAAGTGAAGTGAATTATATTTATATGGCGCTTTTCTCAAGTGACTCAAAGCGCTTTACATTGTGAAACCCAATATTTAAGTTAATTATTATTATTTTATTTTTTTAAACCAGTGTGGGTGGCACTGGGAGCAGGTGGGTAAAGTGTCTTGCTCAAGGACACAACGGCAGTGTCTAGGGTAGTGGAAGCGGGGATCGAACCTGCATCTCTGAAGTTGCTAGCAAGGCCGCTCTACCAACTGAGCTATACCGCCCCAGTCACCATGGCAACCAAAACAAACAAGAGTGCACCAAAAAAAACGGAACTAACGGAGTTCAAAACAACAGAAAATAACAAAAAAAATAATCCAGACTACCGAACATGACAAATGGGTGAATGTGGAAATAGTGCCAAAGTGCTATACAAGTATAACCCATTTACCATTGAATCACTTTAGTTATGTTGAAATACCGATAATTTGCAAGGTATCGATAGTATCGACATCTGGATCTTTGAGCATGTTGCACATACCCTGTTTGAATCACTCACACTGTGCATAGAACAAAATTAGGGACATTAAAAACAATAATTAAAACATGAATCGAATGAAACAAAAAAAAAAGAGGAAAAAATACCCAAGCACACACCCAGACATAGAAAGAAGGAATAAAAGACTGGTGGTGTGGATTCTCCAGTATAGGAGTCCTTCATTTTTTGACCTAGGCTCCTCCAGGTACTGCAGACCTGCTTAATGACCTTACCTTTTCTTAAATTAATTATTGTATAGACTCAGCTAATGCATCAAAAAAAAAATCACTTGATGCTTTATCGACCTCACCAGGAGCATTACCTTAAAACTTAATAGCACAATACAACATAAATGCAGATATCCCAAATAAAGAAGAGAACGCTTTCTCTCTTTGGAAATTTGACTTTCCAGTATGCAAAATGTCAGCTTTTTTACTAGGAAGCACGGTCAACCCTGGACAAAGGCCGTACTTCTGGGGCAAAAAACTAAGTTTCGATGTGATGCAGAGTTCAACTTTTTGAGCAACTTCTTGCTAAAACTCCTCGCACTGTGTGAAAACCTTCATGTCGGGAAATTTTAAATCACCGTCAGACATACATTATTCTCTCTCAAGTTATATTCTCATGTTTAGGTCTTTGTGAAAGTCAAACCTACTGAGAGACTTTCGAGTCTACTAAGTAGGAAATCACAAAACGGTGACACATTTATTGTTGCAGTTTTGAAAGCTGGGATTTAAATGCACCTGTGGCGCATCTGGCAGAAAAAAAAACCCCCAATGGGAGGCATTAGAATAAAAAAAAAAGAAAACCTGTCAAACATACTGATGGGTAGTGGTCTGCAGGGAAAAATGAGGCATGTTTTGATAATAATATGGACAGGGAACAGACAGCTAATTAAAGTATCCTGCAATGATGTGAACTAAGGATGTTTACTGACCGGTATTTTTATATAACAGTTCCTAATTGGGTCAGTCCAAGTGGACCGTTTAAATTCTGGACTAATGATGCCGCCATCGAAATGGTCAGGACTGTGACTTGGATTTATTTTGCTTCGACGCAGAGGATGATTCGCACGAGCCAGGCGTGTATTCAGGTACATGATTACATTTATTTACACACTAAACACAAAAAAAAGGGCGCTCAGGAGGTATAATTCTAGGCTACAAAATATAAACAGGAAACAAAAACACTTGCACGATGGCATGAATAAACAATAAACAAAAACAGCACAATGGCATGACTATAAACTAAAACAAAACACTTACTGTGACCAAAAACAAGTGGCATGAACAGCAAGGAGCGTGGCAGGTGATCGAGGGCATGGAGCATGAGCAGCATAGGTAGGTGGGCATGTACAGCAGGAAGCCAATAGCAAAGTTCCCAGGACGAGAACAGAAACAGAATGGTATAAATAGCAGCTGTGATGATTAGAAAACAGGTGTGGGACTGAGGGCTGGGCGTGACTTGGAGACCAAGTGGAAACTAGTGGGTTACTATGGAAACAAACAAAACCAGGAAGTGTAAAACGGGAAACAAAAGTCCAAAAACAAAACAAACATGATCAAACTTAAAACTGAATTACAGGTATGACAGAAATTTACTAAAGTGTGGCTGGAAAGCATAAAAAAAAAGACACAAAAGAACAGCCAAACGAGCAGTGTGGCTCTTTATTGTTTATAGATTGTGTGGTTAAGGGGTTTTACAGCCTAAAACATATAAGAAACAAAAAACATACACTAAATAGAAAAACAACATGTAAAGGAAAAAACCATGCACAGTAGATGAAAAAATATATGGTATGAAGGAAAAATGTATATAAATAAACACAAACTCATATAAGAAAGTACAAATAAAACATCTACTTATACTACACCGATTTCACTTAAGGCCTGCATTTTTGGGTTTTAAACCCCTGCGTTAAATGAGGGAACACCTTATCAGTATTGAATCGATAAAATTGTAAGAAAATACATCCCTAGATGTCTAATAGGTGCAATGTTTTGACATAATAAAAACAGTAAATACAAGGAGGGATGCAACCTTCAAATTATACTATTCACTTAAATTATCCTCACTTAAGTTACTTTGCAGAATATTAGGAAATCAATATAAAACCAACATAAATCCCTTAAACTTACAAAAACGGGCACTTAAAAAACCCAAAACCAGTGACATTGGCACGCTGTGTAATTCATAAATAAAAACAGAATACAATGATTTGCAAATCCTTTTCAATATATATTCAATTGCATAAACTGCAAAGACAAGATATTTAATGTTCAAACGGACAAATATTATTTTTTGCAAATAATCATTAACTTAGAATTTAATGGCAGCAACATATTGCGAAAAAGTTGGCACAGGGGCATTTTTACCACTGTGTTACATGGCCTTTCCTTTAAACAACACTCAGTAAATGTTTGGGAGCTGAGGAAACCAATTTTTTGAGCTTTTCAGACGGAATTATTTCACATTCTTGCTTGATGTACAGCTTAAGTTGTTCTACAGTCCGGGGTCTCTGCTGTCCTATTTTAGGCTTCATAATGCGCCACACATTTTCGATGGGAAACAGGTCTGGACTATAGGCAGGCCAGTCTAGTACCTGCACTCTTTTACTATGGAGCCACGGTGTGGTAACACGTGGCTTGGCATTGTCTTGCTGTAATAAGCAGGGGCGTCCTTGATAACGTTGCTTGGATGACAACATATGTTGCTCCAAAATCTGTATGTACCTTTCAGCATTAATGGTGCCTTCACAGATGTGTAAGTT
The DNA here is from genome assembly GCF_033978795.1 of Nerophis ophidion. Lineage (NCBI taxonomy): Eukaryota > Metazoa > Chordata > Actinopteri > Syngnathiformes > Syngnathidae > Nerophis > Nerophis ophidion. The sequence goes on along the minus strand of NC_084630.1, from coordinate 7,764,862 downwards.
ACCCATACCTTAAGCACTAATACACCCCCATACCATCACAAATGCTGGATTTTGAACTCTGTGCCTATAACAATCCGGATGGTTATTTTCCTCTTTCTTCCATAGGACACGAAGTCCACAGTTTCCAAAAACTATTTGAAATGTGGACTCGTCAGACCACACAACACTTTTCCACTTTACATTAGTCCATTTTAGACGAGCTCGGACTCAGCAAAGCCAGTGGCTTTTCTGGGTGTTGTTGATAAATTGCTTTGGTTTCGCATAGTAGAGTTTTAACTTGCTTTTTACAGATGTAGCGACAAACTGATGTAACTGGCAGTGTTCTTTGAATTGTTCCTGAGCATATGTGGTGATATCCTTTACACACTGATGTCAGTTTTTTATTCAGTACCGACAGGGATCAAAGATCATGAGCTGAGCCGCTTACTTGCAGTGATTTCTCCAGATTTTCTGAACCTTTTGATGATATTACGGACCAGAGATGGGGACATCCCTAAATTCCTTGCAATAGCTCGTTGATAAATGTAGTTCTTTAATTGTTTAATAATTTGCTCACGCATTTGTTCACAAAGTAGTGACCTTCGCTCAAACCTTGTTTATGAATGACTTAGCGTTTCCCAATTAGCCTGTTGACCTGTGGGATGTTCCAAATAAGTGTTTGATGAGCATTCCTCAAATTCCTTTGTTTTTTTTGTCACTGGTGCCAGCTTTTCAAAAACATGTTGCAGGCATCAAGTTCCAAATGAGCTAATATTTTTAAAAAAAAAACTAACAAAGTTTTCCAGTTCACACGTAAAGTATCTTGTCTTTGCAGTCCATTCAATTGAATAAAAGTTGAAAAAGGATTAGCAAATCATTGCATTCAGTTTTTTGTTTTTTTTTCCGATTTACACAATGTGCCAACTTGACTGGTTCTGGGTTTTGGAGCACACAAATAGTTTATTTTTACGGATAAACCTGTTACTCTCATGCTTGGACTTGGTCTTGGGTTGTTTTCCCGAGGTGCGAAGCGAATGGAGTGGAAACGGCGTGAAGGTAGGTACATATTTAATTAATTAAATTAGGTCCTGTGGTGTAATTAAACTTTTTGGGGAAAATTGTATTCTATTTTCTAACGAAACATTTTTAATCTTTCAAGGATGAAGTTGTCTGTGGAGAATTAAGTTGTGTAAATAAAAGCTTCTCCAAGATTAAATCGTATATTTTCAAGAGAATGGCTTCAATCTTTTGAGGATTTTGTCGTGTTTTTCCACAAAAAAAATTTAACAATCTGTTAAGATAAAAAGTTGCAATATTTTAGGGATTTAGTCATTTATTTGACCAAAAGATTGGGAATATTTTGAGGATTAAATCCAATATTGTTGAGAAAAAGTCGTAATTTTTGGAAGACTATGTTATACATTTTCAAGATGAATTTTTTTTTCTCGAGGATTAAGTCCTAAAAATCCAAGAAAAAAGTAAAATTCTTTCAAGGATTAAGTCACATATTTTTCAGAAAATAATTTCAATAATTAGGTCCTGTGCTGTATTTAAACTTTTTTGGAAAATGTTATTCCGTTTTCTTAGGAAACATTTTTAATCCTTCAAGGATTAAGTTGTGTATGTAAAAGCTTCTCCAAGATTGAATCGTATATTTTCGAGAGAATGGCTTCAATAATTTTAAGGTTTTTGTCATGTTTTTCCACAAGAAAAATGTAACAATCTGTAAAGAAAAAAGTTGCAATCTTTTAAGGATTTAGTCATTTATTTTACCAAAACATTGGGAATATTTTGAGAATTAAATCCAATATTGTTGAGAAAAAGTTGTAATTTTTGGATTAAGTCGCATAGTTTAATTAAGTTCTAAAAATTCAAGAAAAAAAGGAAAATGTTATCGAGGATTAAGTCACATAGTTTAATTAAACAGGAACAAACAAAAAGCGCTCACAATGGAGGTACAAAACTTGGGCTATGAAACAAAAGACTAGCACAAAGGCTATAAACTATAAACATGAAACAAAACACTTGTGCTATTGCATGAATGACAAAAATTTACATGGACAAAATGAACAGCATAGCAAGGCATGAAGCAGATAATCGAGGTCGTGAAGGAGGTGATGTTGCCAGACTGACTACCTGGTAACTGTGGCTTAAATAATGAACATAAGTGAAAACAGGTGTGACACAAGACAGGTGAACTGATTGGTCGTCATGGTAACAAAACAAGGAGTGAAAAAAAAAAGGAACAGAGTCCAAAAGCACCTGGTATTCCTAGGTAGTCTCCCATCCAAGTACTAACCAGGCCAGACACTGCTTAGCTTTGAGAACAGATGAGATTGGGGATGCTCAGGGTAGTATGGCCACACAAAACTCATGATCCGACATGACGGATGAAAACTAAATCAGTTGGCATGGTAACAAGACAAACAAGGAAATGCAAAACAGAACTAAAAGTCCAAAAAACTAAACATAGCATGACCAAAACAAAACATGAACCATAGGCATGACAGTTCCAATTTCCTGATTTGGTAGAATATTTGACAGGGATAATCTTTTTTTAAAGCAAGAAGTTCATGCATATATTCAAAGTTTTTTCATAGAAAAATATATGGTGTATAACCTTAGAGGAATGGCAAAATATGAACACACTTTACCACTAGGAAAACTAAACAACTGTGACATAACTAAACCAAAAACGTACTTAAACAGCATGGCTTGGCATGAATCCGGTTGAGGGATATGTAAAGTTGCCAGACTGACTTCCTGGTAACTTGCGGTTTAAATAAAAGCTATGATGATTGAAAACAGGTGCATTCCATGGGGATAGGGGCGTGGCATCAGGGCAAGGTGAAAATCAATGAGTTAGCATGGTAACAAAGAAAACAAGGAAGTGCAGGAACAGGAACCGAGGCTCCAAAAAATAAAACCAAACATGACAAAATCAAAACCTGATCCCATGGGCGTGACAATTACCAGGGTACCTGTCAAACTGTCGCAGCCTTACGTTTTAGTTGTACTCTATGTCAGGGGTCACCAACGCGGTGCCCGCGGGCACCAGGTAGCCCGTAAGGACCAGATGAGTCGCCCGCTGGCCTGTTCTAAAAATAGCTCAAATAGCAGCACTTACCAGTGAGCTGCCTCTATTTTTTTTAAATTGTATTTATTTACTAGCAAGCTGGTCTCGCTTTGCTCGACATTTTTAATTCTAAGAGAGACAAAACTCAAATAGTATTTGAAAATCCAAGAAAAAATTTTAAAGACTTGGTCGTCACTTGTTTAGATAAATGTATGTATTTTTTTACTTTGCTTCTCATAACTTTCAGAAAGACATTTTTAGAGGTAAAATACAACCTTGAAAATGGTTTTAGGATTTTTAAACACATATAACTTTTTACCTTTTAAATTCCTTCCTCTTCTTTCCTGACAATTTAAATCAATGTTCAAGTCAATTTTATTTTTTTATTGTAAAGAATAATAAATACATTTTAATTTAATTCTTCATTTTAGCTTCTGTTTTTTCGATGAAGAATATTTGTGAAATCTTTCTTCAAAATTATTCTGCCAACTCTAGAAAATCTTTAGAATCAAATTTAAATCTTATTTCAAAGTCTTTTGAATTTCTTTTAAAAAATTTTGTTCTGGAAAACCTAGAAGAAATAATGATTTGTCTTTGTTAGAAATATAGCTTGGTCCGATTTGTTATATATTCTAACAAAAGGCAGATTGGATTTTAACCTATTGAAAACCTGTCATCACAATTCTAAAATTAACCTTAAACAGGAAGAACGACTAATGATGTTCTATAAATTATTTTTTTAATTTTTTCAAAAAGATTCAAATTAGCTAATTTTTTTTTGTTCTTTTTTTCGGTTGAATTTTAAAGAGTCGAAATTGAAGATAAACTATGTTTCAAAATTTAATTTTCATTTTTTCCTGTTTTTTCTTCTTTCAAACCGTTCATTTAAGTGTTTTTTTTCATAATTTATTCTCTACAAAAAACCTTCCGTAAAGGGAAAAAAAATGTACGACGGAATGACAGAAATACCCATTGTTTTTAATATTTATATATATATATATATATATATATATATATATATATATATATATATATATATATATATATATATATATATATATATATAGATAGATTTATTTATTAAAGGTAAATTGGGCAAATTGGCTATTTCTGGCAATTTATTTAAGTGTGCATCAAACTGGTAGCCCTTCGCATTAATCAGTACCCAAGAAGTAGCTCTTGGTTTCCAAAAAGTTGGTGACCCCTAATCTATGTGGTCAATTAAAGTATTGGTAAACCCACAGCTGTAAAAGTGGAATGGTAATTTTTGCACAGTACTGTATTAAACATACATTTAGCACGTGCCATAGATTTTGTGTTAAAATACAATAGTGTAATTATTATTAAGGAGTTTGTGGATTATGGCGATTCAATCATTGGTAAAAAAAAAAAAAAATAGCAACTCCATGGCATGGCTTTTAGTACAAATTCCTACAAAGATCTTGGATTAGACTTAACAGGCACAAATAAGGATTTAGTGATCCAATATTGTGGACCACTCCTAGGCCAGTGGTTCTTAAGCTTGCTGGAGGTACCGAACCCCACCAGTTTGATACGCGCATTCACCAAACTCTTCTTTAGTGAAAAGTGAATATCCATCCATCATCTGCCGCTTATCCGAGGTCGGGTCGCGGGGGCAACAGCCTAAGCAGGGAAACCCAGACTTCCCTCTCCCCAGCCACTTCGTCTAGCTCTTCCCGGGGGATCCCGAGGCGTTCCCAGGCCAGTCGGGAGACATAGTCTTCCCAACGTGTCCTGGGTCTTCCCCATGGCCTCCTACCGGTTGGACGTGCCCTAAACACCTCCCTAGGGAGGCGTTCGGGTGGCATCCTGACCAGATGCCCGAACCACCTCATCTGGCTCCTCTCGATGTGAAGGAGCAGCGGCTTTACTTTGAGTTCCTCCCGGATGGCAGAGCTTCTCACCCTATCTCTAAGGGAGAGCCCCGCCACACGGCGGAGGAAACTCATTTCGGCCGCTTGTACCCGTGATCTTATCCTTTCGGTCATGACCCAAAGCTCATGACCATAGGTGAGGATGGGAACGTAGATCGACCGGTAAATTGAGAGCTTTGCCTTCCGGCTCAGCTCCTTCTTCACCACAACGGATCGGTACAACGTCCGCATTACTGAAGACGCCGCACCGATCCGCCTGTCGATCTCACGATCCACTCTTCCCTCACTCGTGAACAAGACTCCTAGGTACTTGAACTCCTCCACTTGGGGCAGGGTCTCCTCCCCAACCCGGAGATGGCATTCCACCCTTTTCCGGGCGAGAACCATGGACTCTAACTTGGAGGTGCTGATTCTCATTCCGGTCGCTTCACACTCGGCTGCGAACCGATCCAGTGAGAGCTGAAGATCCCGGTCAGATGAAGCCATCAGGACCACATCATCTGCAAAAAGCAGAGACCTAATCCCGCGGTCACCAAACCGGAACCCCTCAACGCCTTGACTGCGCCTAGAAATTCTGTCCATAAAAGTTATGAACAGAATCGGTGACAAAGGACAGCCTTGGCGGAGTCCAACCCTCACTGGAAATGTGTTCGACTTACTGCCGGCAATGCGGACCAAGCTCTGGCACTGATCATACAGGGAGCGGACCGCCACAATAAGACAGTCCGATACCCCATACTCTCTGAGCACTCCCCACAGGACTTCCCGAGGGACACGGTCGAATGCCTTCTCCAAGTCCACAAAGCACATGTAGACTGGTTGTAGACTGGTATATTGACTTCAAATATATTTGAAGTCAATATATTTATATAGCACTTTTCTCTAATGAATCAAAGCGCTTTACATAGTGAAACCCAATATCTAAGTTACATTTTTAAACCAGTGTGGGTGGCATTGGGAGCAAGTTTGTAAAGTGTCTTGCCCAAGGACACAACGGCAGTGACTAGGATGGCGGAAGTGGGGATCGAACCTGGAATTCTCAAGTTGCTGGCACGGCCACTCTACCACCTGAGCTATACCGACTCATATATAAAATAAATAAAATGTGTTTTTTTTTTCAAATTCAAGACAAAGTTATATGTTTTTGGTAACACATTAGTATGGGGAACCTCTTTTAAGTAACAAAGACTTAATTTAGAGTTATTTGGTTAGGGTTGGGGTTAGTGTTATAATAAGGCCGTGCCGAATAAGGCATTAATAAGTACTTGATTTGTTACGTCTCGTCTCGATTACTGTAACGTATTATTTTCGGGTCTCCCCATGTCTAGCATTAAAAGATTACAGTTGGTACAAAATGCGGCTGCTAGACTTTTGACAAGAACAAGAAAGTTTGATCACATTACGCCTGTACTGGCTCACCTGCACTGGCTTCCTGTGCACTTAAGATGTGACTTTAAGGTTTTACTACTTACGTATAAAATACTACACGGTCTAGCTCCATCCTATCTTGCCGATTGTATTGTACCATATGTCCTGGCAAGAAATCTGCGTTCAAAAGACTCCGGCCTATTAGTGATTCCTAAAGCCCAAAAAAAGTCTGCGGGCTATAGAGCGTTTTCCGTTCGGGCTCCAGTACTCTGGAATGCCCTCCCGGTAACAGTTCCAGATGCTACCTCAGTAGAAGCATTCAAGTCTCACCTTAAAACTCATCTGTATACTCTAGCCTTTAAATAGACCTCCTTTTTAGACCAGTTGATCTGCCGCTTCTTTTCTTTCTCCTATGTCCCCCTCTCCCTTGTGGAGGGGGTCCGGTCCGATGACCATGGATGAAGTACTGGCTGTCCAGAGTCGAGACCCAGGATGGACCGCTCGCCTGTATCGGTTGGGGACATCTCTACGCTGCTGATCCGCCTCCGCTTGAGATGGTTTCCTGTGGACGGGACTCTCGCTGCTGTCTTGGATCCGCTTGAACTGAACTCTCGCGGCTGTGTTGGAGCCACTATGGATTGAACTTTCGCAGCATCATGTTAGACCCGCTCGACATCCATCGCTTTCTTTCCCCTGGGGGGAGGGGTTACCCACATCCGAGGTCCTCTCCAAGGTTTCTCATAGTCAGCATTGTCACTGGCGTCCCACTGGATGTGAATTCTCCCTGCCCACTGGGTGTGAGTTTTACTTGCCCTTTTGTGGGTTCTTCCGAGGATGTTGTAGTCGTAATGATTTGTGCAGTCCTTTGAGACATTTGTGATTTGGGGCTATGTAAATAAACATTGATTGATTGAATAGTTAAGAGCCAATATGCATGTTAATAAGCAACTAATTAATGGTGAATATGTTCCCCATACTTAAGTGTTACGATGTTTTTTTTACTGGTGCACAAATTGAACCGGGCATGAACATCACCTTGTTCAAAGAACTAAACCAACACAGTGCATAAACTCAACAAATTACACACCTACAAATAAGTCAGCTGTTGCCGTATCCATAATACGCCAATAGGGAGAAGTTTGTATTTACACAATGAGTCGGGTGGGTTTGGACCTCCGCCGAACCCCTAAGGCCGACTCACTGAACCCCCTAGGTCATGGGTGTCAAACTCTGGCCCGCCGTGTAATTTCATTTGGCCCTTGAGGTACTATCAAATTAATATTAGAGCTGGCCCGCCGGTATTATAAAGGGCCGGTGGCGCTGTAATAACGCATTTGCCAACCCTCACGATTTACCCGAGAGGCTTTCGAATTTCACTGCCCCTCCCGAAAATCTCCCGGGGCAACAATTCTTCCGAATTTCTCCCAATTTCCACCTCGAAGGCACTGCCTTTAGCGTCCTCTACAACCTGTCGTCACGTCCGCTTTTCCGCCATACAAACAACCCAGTCACATAATATCTGCGGCTTTAACACACACGAATGAATGCCACACATACTTGGTCAACAGCCATACAGGTCACACTGAGGGTGGCCGTATAAACAAATTTAACACTGTTACAAATATGCGCCACACTGTGAAGCCACACCAATCAAGAATGACAAACACGTTTCGGGAGAACATCTGCACCGTACCACACGTAATACCCAGAACCTCTTGCAGCACTAACGCCACAATATACACCCCCGCTACCACCAAACCCCCCTCCCCCAATTTTCATTAAAATTTTGTTTGATATGCCATTGATATTTTTCAATTATTATTGATAGGTTGATTGGCAACACTAAATTGGCCCTAGTGTGTGAATGTGAGTGTGAATGTTGTCTGTCTATCTGTGTTGGCCCTGTGATGAAGTGGCGACTTGTCCAGGGTGTACGCTGCCTTCCGCCCGAATGCAGCAGAGGTTGGCTCCAGCAACCCCAGAAGGGAGAAGCAGTAGAAAATGGATGGATGGATAATTTGAAACTCGACTTTGCATGTCACTATAAAGTTATATAAGCCTTGCTTGTTCAATATTCAATGCAAAACTTGTTTGGATCCCTCTAAAAAAGTTAATTTGTTCAACCTTGACCCGCGGCTTTGTTCCGTTTGAAATTTTGGCCCACTCTGTATTTGAGTTTGACACCCCTGCCCTAGGGTTCGATCGAACCCAGGTTAAGAACCACTGTCCTAGACGATGTATTCTGTTAAAAGTTAAAAGTCTCACCTTAAAACTCATCTGTATACTCTAGCCTTTAAATAGACCTCCTTTTTAGACCAGTTGATCTGCCGCTTCTTTTTTTTCTCCTATGTCCCCTCCTCCCTTGTGGAGGGGGTCCGGTCCGATGACCATGGATGAAGTACTGGCTGTCCAGAGTCGAGACCCAGGATGGACCGCTCGTCGGGACCCAGGATGGACCGCTCGCCTGTATCGGTTGGGGAAGTCTCTACGCTGCTGATCCGCTTGAGATGGTTTCCTGTGGACGGGACTCTCGCTGCTGTCTTGGATCCGCTTGAACTGAAGTCTCGCGGCTGTGTTGGAGCCACTATGGATTGAACTTTCACAGTATCATGTTAGACCCGCTTGACATCCATTGCTTTCGGTCCCCTAGAGAGGGGGGGTTGCCCACATATGAGATTCTCTCCAAGGTTTCTCATAGTCAGCATTGTCACTGGCGTCCCACTGGATGTGAATTCTCCCTGCCCACTGGGTGTGAGTTTTCCTTGCCCTTTTGTGGGTTCTTCCGAGGATGTTGTAGTCGTAATGATTTGTGCAGTCCTTTGAGACATTTGTGATTTGGGGCTATATAAATAAACATTGATTGATTGATTGATTGATACAATGTCTTCAGTATTACTCATCATCTGTAGAGCCAATCCCCTTGTCAATCACAATTATTTACAAGAAGTCGGTCGCATCATTGTCCATTACTGGTCAAATTCCAGTCTGCTGTTGTTCCTGGATAAGGTTATGGGAAGGACAACAAAATGGGAAGTGGAACTAATATCGATACTGCTTTTATCACGATCCAGGACGTCACAGAGGGCCTTGCCGCGTGCACACAATAGAAATTCCAAAGAGCCGACCACAGCTATGAAGTAATGCCCCTGTTATGCGCTTTTTATGATACTCCCTTGATAAAAGTGCCTTTGTGTGCCAATAAAAATGTACTGCCCCGCTCCGAATGGATCTATAAACTGGAGTTCTGAGCAGAGCGGAAGAGGCGAGCTCACCTGTATCTCCTGTTCTGCTGCATCCAATTATCTTTAAGGCCTGTAGCGAGCCTTGTTGTTTGGGATGCCCTTCAAGAGCGTCGTTATTGTGTAGGGCTGTTATTAAAGTGCAGGCATGCCGGGTCACTTGTTTGCTGACCCACTCTTATTGGGCTTCTTTTGACGTCCGCCAGCTCTCTAAGAAGCCTGCTTCTTTGTTGTTCTCGCTCTCATAAATGGAAATGTCTGACAAACTGATGATTCGCCTTTAAAGAGTAGGTTTGCAAACCGACTCACGAACCCAAACGATATATTTTAACAACCTCATACCAATAGTTGCATGGTAAAATAATTAGGAAATGTTTCAAATGGATAATGTCATTACAAAATTGTATGAACGGAAGTTCTGATCAGGACGCTTCTTTGCAATGTCATCAACGTCTGGGCTTAACCTTGAAAACATCGCCAAGAACAGGTGGGTGCCATGATTGGGTATAAAAACAGCTTCCCAAAAAATGCTCAGTCTTTCACAAGAAAGGATGGGGTGAGGTACACCCCTTTGTCCACAACTGCGTGAGCAAATAGTTAAACAGTTTAAGAACAACGTTTCTCAAAGTGCAATTGCAAGAAATTTAGGAATTTCAACATTTACGGTCAATAACATCATCAAAAGCGTCCGAGAATCTGGAAAAATCCCTCCACGTAAGCGGTATGGCCGGAAACCAACATTGAATGACTGTGACCTTCCATCCCTCCAACGGCACTGTATCAAAAACCGACATCAATCTCTAAAGGATATCACCACATGGGCTCAGGAACACTTCAGAAAACCACTGTCACTAAATACGGTTCATCGCTACATCTGTAAGTACCAGTTAAAACTCTACTATGCAAAGCGAAAGCCATTTATTAACAACATCCAGAAACGCCGCCGGCTTCTCTGGGCCCCGAGATCATCTAAGATGGACTGATGCAAAGTGAAAAAGTGTTCTGTGGTCTGACAAGTCCACATTTCAAATTATTTTTGGAAATATTCGACATTGTGTCATCCGAACCAAAGGGGTAGCGAACCATCCAGACTGTTATCGACGCAAAGTTCAAAAGCCAGCATCTGTGATGGTATGGGGGTGCATTAGTGCCCAAGGCATGGGTAACTTACACATCTATGAAGGCAACTTTAATGCTGAAAGGTACATACAGGTTTTGGAACAACATATGCTGCCATCTAAGCGCCATCTTTTTCATGGACGCCCCTGCTTATTTCAGCAAGGCAATGCCAAGCCACATTCAGCACGTGTTACAACAGCGTGGCTCCGTAAAAAAAGAGTGCGGGTACTTTCCTGGCCCGCCTGCAGTCCAGACCTGTCTCCCATCGAAAATGTGTGGTGCATTATGAAGCATAAAATACGACAGCGGAGACCCCGGACTGTTGAACGACTGAAGCTCTACATAAAACAAGAATGAGAAATAATTCCACTTTCAAAGCTTCAACAATTAGTTTCCTCAGTTCCCGAACCTTTTTTGAGTGTTGTTAAAAGAAAAGTGGTGAACATGCCCTTTCTCAACTACTTTGGCACGTGTTGCAGCCATTAATTATTATTTGCATAAAAAATAATAACGTTTATGAATTTGAACATCACATATCTTGTCTTTATAGTGCATTCAACTGAATATGAGTTGAAAAGGTTTTGGAAATCATTGTATTCCGTTTATATTTACATCTAACACTATTTTCCAGTGGTGATGTCCTTTACACCACTGCATCCCACGCTTTGCATTGGACTTGGTGATGTATGGCTTAGATTCAGCTGCCCGGCCATGGAAACCCATTCCATGAAGCTCTCTACGTACTGTACGTGGGCTAATTAGAAGGTGACAAGAAGTTTGGAGCTGTGTAGCAAGTGACTGTGCAGAAAGTCTTTACACTATGCTGACCTCTTCAGTTTACGTGGCCTACCACTTGCTGGCTGAGTTGCTGTTGTTCCCAAACACTTCACTTTTCTTATAAAAAAGTTGACTTTGGAATATTTAGGAGCGAGGAAATTTCACGACATGATTTGTAGCACAGGCGGCATCCTATGACAGTTCAACGCTAGAAATAACTGAAAACGGCCCATGTGGTCCTCTCCAAGGTTCTCATAGTCATTGTCACAGATGTCCCACTGGGTGTGAGTTCTCCTTGCCCTTATGCGGGTTCTTTCGAGGATGTCGTAGTGGTTTGTGCAGCCCTTTGAGACACTTGTGATTTAGGGCTATATAAATAAACATTAATTGATTGATTGATTTATTTCCCTACTCATATGGAAACGGGGTATATATATATATATATATATATATATATACATATATATATATATATATGTATATATGTATATATATACATATATATACATATATATATATATATATGTATATATGTATATATATACATATACATATATATATATATATATATATATATATATATATATATATATATATATATATATATATATATATATATATATATATATATATATATATATAATTTTTATTTTTTATTTTTTGGTCTCCTTTTTACCTTTTGTTTTCGCCCTCTTTTGATGCCCTTGTGTGCATTATCCTTTACAGCCTTTGTAACTGAGTTAATATGTGGAACAATTTCCCTCGTGGATCATTGACGTTTGTCTATGTCTAAGTTTACAATCTCAATAATACCATAGAAATGATAAAGGTTGAATTCATTTCAAACACATATCTCTACAATAAACACAAATACAAATGTTTGTCTTACACGTAGTAATCAGTTGTGAACAGACGAAGCCCCAGCAGTGCAGCTTTAACAAGCATGTGCGCTCAAATCCATTTTTGGTAGAGGCCCCCTTCTGAAAAAAATGTATTGGGCGCCCCCCATTGAATATTTTTCTACAGTTTAGCTCGATATCTCCACATGCTGGTCACACAGAGTCCACTATCATCTTCTTCTTAATCATCATCTGTAATATCACCAGTTTTATGTTTATCTATCAAGTGGCAAGGAGCACGCGTCGCATTAACGGTCAAGAGCTAAGTTTATCGTCTATGCGGTTTACTATATTCTCCGGCATTATAGGTTTTGAGTGGTTTCAAAGTGTTATAAATGAGAATATGCCGACACAGCAAGCAGAATGTAAATGTCTAGTGACATGCTGTGGAAGATCTGCATGTGTGTGTGTGTGTAGCGTTCATCTTTTATTGGAGCCTCCAGTTGGAATGAGATCTTTTGAGAGGAATAACAGATCAAAAGGTCAGACGGGAGGTGAGCACGAATAAACAAAAAGGAAAGTAATGTGTCTCGAAAAAAATTGCACTCTACGGTAGGAGTGTGCTGATACATATCGTGTCATTTAGAAATAAAAAATAAAAACACCAAAACATTGGACAAATACAAAATAATCGTAGCCAAATTAATTGTATTTACTTCTAATTATTAGCTACCAATTGTACTAACATGGGTAGAGTCATTGTGTTTGAGTATTAAATATGCTTTTTTTCCAATTTTGTGTTATGGTTTACTAAGGAGGACGTGACGGCAAACGGACACCAGGTGGCAGTATGTCCAAAGATTTATTAATATATATACATTTATATATAGCTATATTAACAAATGTAAATATGTAATAATCAATCAACAGAAAACATACCAAGTAAATGGAGCGTGGCAAAAACTCTAGAGCAGGAGTGCCCACACTTTTTCTGCAGACGAGCTACTTTTCAATTCGACCAACTCGAGGGGATCTACCTCATTTATATATATCATTTATATTTATTTATTTATGAAAGAGACATTTTTGTAAACAAGTTAAATGTGTTTAATGATAATACAAGCATGTGTAACACATATAGATGTCTTTCTTTCACAAAGACAAGAATATAAGTTGGTGTATTACCTGATTCTGATGACTTGCATTGATTGGAATCAGACAGTAATGATGATAACGCCCACATTTTCAAATGGAGGAGAAAAAAAAGTTGTCCTTTCTGTACAATACCACATGAAAGTGGTTGGTTTTTGGCATCTAATTCATCCAGCTTCCATACACTTTACAAGAAAAACATTGGCGACAAATTCCGTAGCTTGCTTGATTGACATTCACGGCACCCGAGGGTCTTGTGAGATGACGCTGGCTGCTGCCAGTTCATTATTATGAAAAAATGACAGAGAGGAAGGCGAAAAACACTTTTTATTTCAACAGACTTTCGCGCCGTCCCTTCCATCAAAACTCTAAAGGCCGACTGCACATTTCCTATCTTCACAATAAAAGGCCTGCTTCATGCTGCCTGCGCTAACAAAATAAGAGTCTCGGAAAACTGGCGTGCACAAGTGATGTGCACGCCAGCTTTCTGAGGGATCGCTTGTGCACGCCAGTTTTCCGAGACTCTGTATTTAGTTAGCGCAGGCAGCATGAAGCAGGGCTTTTATTGTGAAGATAGGAAATGTGCAGTCGGCCTTTAGAGTTTTGACGGAAGGGACGGCGCGAGAGTCTGTTGAAATAAAAAGTGTTTCTCGCCTTCCTCTCGGTCATATTTTCATAATAATGATCTTGCAGCAGCCAGCGTCATCTCACAAGACCCTCCGGTACCGTGAATGTCATTTAAGTGACGTCTTGGTGAAGATTGATGATCACTAATTTTTAGGTCTATTTTTTTTAAAAGCCTGACTGGAGATCGACTGACACACCCCCCGCGGTCGACTGGTAGCTCGCGATCGACGTAATGGGCACCCCTGGTCTAGAGTGTATGGTGTTGGTCTAAGTGTGTAAATTAACTGAAGTGTGTTTTACCCAAGTGTTGACAAAAGAGAACGCGGAAGTCCGTGGGGCAGGCAGAGGAAGATCCAGGGAAAATAGTGATACGCACAGCTCACCTTGCGGGCGACGGAGGATTCGGTGGGGACACGGGAGAAGACACTGAGACCACATAGAGGTACAGGGCACAGGGAGACCAGGTTTGCATAACGCAGGGTGATTGCTTACGGTACGCATTTGGAACTAAGTTCCTACCCCGATCCCTGTGTCCACTGGTCTTTTATGCTGCTCATCGTCAGTCACAGGTGTGTCCTGCAGCCGGCTGCGGCGGAGAGTGGGCGCGGTCCGCTTGATGAACGCCGGGGCGTGTCTGGAGTGCGCTGTCGGCGGGTCCTCTGGTTGGACCCGCAGCGGAGAGAGACGCAGAATGCGCATGTCCCACAACATTTTGCCCTTCATCCACAATCCCTATGTGAGACAAAAACTCACGTCTTTCCCTTTTCCCATACTGGAGGTTGTCCACATCACAATGAAGGTAATGGGGATTTACCTATTCTGCCGATAAAGCCATTAAAAAGAATATAAACATCCATCCATCCATCCATTTTCTACCGCTTATTCCCTTTCGGGGTCGCGGGGGGCGCTGGCGCCTATCTCAGCTACAATCGGGCGGAAGGCGGGGTACACCCTGGACAAGTCGCCACCTCATCGCAGGGCCAACACAGATAGACGGACAACATTCACACTCACATTCACACACTAGGGCCAATTTAGTGTTGCCAATCAACCTATCCCCAGGTGCATGTCTTTGGAAGTGGGAGGAAGCCGGAGTACCCGGAGGGAACCCACGCATTCACGGGGAGAACATGCAAACTCCACACAGAAAGATCCAGAGCCTGGATTTGAACCCAGGACTGCAGGACCTTCGTATTGTGAGGCAGACGCACTAACCCCTCTGCCACCGTGAAGCAGTGGGGCAAAAAAGTATTTAGTCAGCCTCCGATTGTGCAAGTTCTCCCACTCAAAATGATGACAGAGGTCTGTAATGTTCATCATAGGTACACTTCAACTGTGAGAGACAGAATGTGAAAAAAAAAATCCAGGAATTCACACTATAGGAATTTTAAAGAATTTATTTGTAAATTATAGTGGAAAATAAGTATTTGGTCGACCATTCAAAGCTCTCACTGATGGAAGGAGGTTTTGGCTGAAAATCTCACGATACTTGGCCCCATTCATTCTTTCCTTAACACGGATCAATCGTCCTGTCCCCTTAGCAGAAAAACAGCCCCTAAGCATGATGTTTCCACCCCCATGCTTCACAGTAGGTCTGGTGTTCTTGGGATGCAACTCAGTATTCTTCTTCCTCCAAACACGACGAGTTGAGTTTATACCAAAATGGATACATGGATGATACAGCAGAGGATTGGGAGGATGTCATGTGGTCGGATGAAACCAAAATAGAACTTTTTAACAGATTCTGTTTTACCTAAGTGTATGGATAGCTTATTGTCAGCGAGCCAGGTGCAAATTCAACAGAGTTCAGCACTGAGGATTTTTTTCCAACTGTGACTTGTCCTTGCCGGATACCAGCAGGGCCGAGTCATCCGCAAACAGGAACAATTCACAGTCGCATGCTGATGACATGTCGTTTACGTACAAATCCCGTTTTCATATGAGTTGGGAAATTGTGTTAGATGTAAATATAAACAGAATACAATGATTAGCAAATCCTTTTCAACCAATATTCAGTTGAATGCACTACAAAGACAACATAGTTGTTCTTCAAACTCATAAACTTTGTTTTTTTTGCAAATAATAATTTGTTAGAATTTCATGGCTGCAACATGTGCCCAAGAAGTTGGGAAAGGGCATGTTCACCACTGTGTTACATCACCTTTTCTTTTAACAACACTCAAAAAACATTTGGGAATTGAGGAAACTTAATTGTTGAAGCTTTGAAAATGGAATTATTTACCATTCTTGCTTGATGTACAGCTTAAGTCGTTCATAATACGCCACACATTTTTGATGGGAGACATTTCTGGACTGCAGGCGGGCCAGGAAAGTACCCGCACTCTTTTACTACGAAGCCACGCTGTTGTAACACGTGGCTTGGCATTGTCTTGCTAAAATAAGCAGGGGTGTCCATGAAAAAACGTTGCTTAGATGACAACATATGCTGCTCCAAAACCTGTATGGACCATTCAGCATTAATGGTGCCTTCACAGATGTGTAAGTTACCCATGCCTTGGGCACTAATACACCTCCATACCATCACAGATGCTGGCTTTTGAACTTTGCGCCTATAACAATCCGGATGATTATTTTCCTCTTTGTTCCGGAGGACACCATGCCCACAGTTTCCAAATATAATTTGAAATGTGGACTCGTCAGACCACAGAACACTTTTCCACTTTGCATCAGTCCATCTTAGATGAACTCGGGCCCAGCAAAGCCGGCGGCGTTCCTGGGTGTTGTTGATAAATGGCTTTTATTTTGCATAGTAGAGTTTTAACTTGCACTTACAGATGTAGCAACCAACTGTAGTTACTGACAGTGGTTTTATGAAGTGTTCCTGAGCCCATGTGTTGATATCCTTTACACACTCATGTCAGATTTTCATGTAGCACCGCCTGAGGGGTCAAAGGTCCGTAATATTATCGCTTATGTGCAGTGTTTTCTCCAGATTCTCTGAACTTTTTGATAATTTTACGGACCGTAGATGGTAAAATCCCTAAATTCCTTGCAATAGCTCGTTGAGAAATGTTGTTCTAAAACTGTTTGACAATTTGCTTACAAATCAGTGACCCTCGCCCCATCCTTGTTTGTGAATTACTTAACATTTCATCGAAGCAGCTTTTATACCCAATCATGGCACCCACCTGTTCCCAATTAGCCTGCACACCTGTGGGATGTTCCTAATACGTGTTTGATGAGCATTCCTCAACTTTATTAGTATTTATTGCCACCTTTCCCAATTTCTTTGTCACGTGTTGCTGGCATCAAATTCTAAACTCGATGATTATTTGCAAAAAAAAAAAATGTTATTCCGTTTGAAAATCACATATGTTGTCTTCCTTGCACATTCAACTGAATATGGGTTAAAAAAAAAATATATATATATGTATATATGAAAAGAAAAATGTACAGTCTCATCCTTTCTTGCTTTATTTTAGAGTTGCAAAATGTTATTCATACAATGAAATGACTTGTGTGTGTGTGTGTGCGTGCATGTGTGTGTGTGTGTGTGTGTGCGTGCGTGCGTGTGTGTGTGTGTGTGTGAACAACAACAAAGTAATAACCCTCACCTGGACTAACCTCCTGGAATGAGTCCCCGGGCAGTAACAAGAAAATGACTGTGCCTGTGGAACATGAGACAGCAGTAAGTTTACAAGGAAAATGAGCGTGAACATTAGAAGCGACAGAATATCTTTCTTAGTTTCCCATGCCTCTGCCTGGGTGACAAACATCCATTCATTCATTTCGTACCGCTTGAAATTCCTCCAAACCAGCAGCGCCAACTTTTTTTTTTGATAACGCTCTTTGCATGGAGAGATGTTAATGGGAACTTTAGAGAAGAACTGCACTTTTTTTGGAACGTTTTCTATCATTCACAATGCTTATGTAAGACAAGAGCACATTTATTTTTCTTTGTTTATCAGACTTGGACTTCCTTTTTATCGTCATTTAAATTTGAACTCTAAAGTACGGATAAGAACGACATTTTGTTGCATTAGCTCATGGTAGTGTGGGATAAAAGAGCAATAAGGTGCAGATATAAATAAATATATTATTGTTCAGATAAATAAATTGCACTTTTGCATATGCATCCACTCTTATGGATGTATGTTATATTGTCTTTATATTCCAGCGAGTTAGTCCATTTTGGAGGTGGGAATTGAGGGAATTATTGTGATGCGTTCAAGAGCCTTACAGCCTGAGGGAAGAAACTGTTACAGAACCCGGAGGTTCTGCTACGGAGGCTGTGGACCCTAACCTTTATGCAATTTAACTCGTGAATCAACAACAAAACATGGAGTCAATGGGAGTTGCTCTATTACCCCTATAAAGCGCTCTAAAAAACATAGAAAATCCTCCATCATCGTTTTAGATACACTCTGCAAGTATATGTATATATGTAATATAATAATGTATACATTCATAATAACATGTAATATTTACGTATTTTGATCTTTTTAGGCATACAGCATTGTGAAGTCACACACTAATATTGGTGAAGAAGGCCTGGCTCTCAGTCTCCGTTCTAATTCATCCCAAATGTGTTCTATCAGGTTCAGGTTAGGACGCTGTGCAGGCCAGTCAAGTTCATCCACACCAGACTCTGTCATCCATGTCTTTATGGACCTTGCTTTGTGCACTGGTGCACAGTCATGTTGGAAGAGGAAGGGGGCCCGCTCCAAACTCTTCCCACAAGGTTGGGAGTATGGAATTGTCCAAAATGTTTTGGTATCCTGGAGCATTCAAAGTTCCTTTCACTGGAACTAACTCCTGAATAAGAACCCCACACCATAATTCCTCCACCACCAAATTTCATTGTGAGTTCACACACTGATGTTGGTGAAGAAGTTCTGGCTCTCAGTCTCCGTTCTAATTCATCCCAAATGTGTTCTATCAGGTTCAGGTCAGGACTCTGTGCAGGCCAGTCAAGTTCATCCACACCAGACTCTGTCATCCATGTCTTTATGGACCTTGCTTTGTGCACTGGTGCACAGTCATGTTGGAAGAGGAAGGGGGCCCGCTCCAAACTCTTCCCACAAGGTTGGGAGTAAGGAATTGTCCAAAATGTTTTGGTATCCTGGAGCATTCAAAGTTCCTTTCACTGGAACTAACTCCTGAAAAAGAACCCCACACCATAATTCCTCCACCACCAGATTTCATTGTGAGTTCACACACTGATGTTGGTGAAGAAGGCCTGGCTCTCAGTCTCCGTTCTAATTCATCCCAAATGTGTTCTATCAGGTTCAGGTCAGGACTCTGTGCAGGCCAGTCAAGTTCATCCACACCAGACTCTGTCATCCATGTCTTTATGGACCTTGCTTTGTGCCCCGGATGCACAGTCATGTTGGAAGAGGAAGGGGGCCCGCTCCAAACTCTTCCCACAAGGTTGGGAGTAAGGAATTGTCCAAAATGTTTTGGTATCCTGGAGCATTCAAAGTTCCTTTCACTGGAACTAACTCCTGAAAAAGAACCCCACACCATAATTCCTCCACCACCAAATTTCATTGTGAGTTCACACACTGATGTTGGTGAAGAAGGCCTGGCTCTCAGTCTCCGTTCTAATTCATCCCGAATGTGTTCTATCAGGTTCAGGTCAGGACTCTGTGCAGGCCAGTCAAGTTCATCCACACCAGACTCTGTCATCCATGTCTTTATGGACCTTGCTTTGTCCACTGGTGCACAGTTATGTTGGAAGAGGAAGGGGGCCCGCTCCAAACTCTTCCCACAAGGTTGGGAGTATGGAATCGTCCAAAATGTTTTGGTATTCTGGAGCATTCAAAGTTCCTTTCACTGGAACTAACTCCTGAAAAAGAACCCCACACCATAATTCCTCCCCCACCAAATTTCCCACTCGACACAATGCAGTCCGAAATGCACCGTTCTACTGGGAACCTCCAAACCCAGACTCGTCCATCAGATTGCTTTAGAATCCATTTGAAAAAATAAATAGAATTGAAAACCATTATTATTTGTAAAATGTCTCCATATCATGGTCAGTTTTAGCAGAGAATAAAAATAAAGAAAGCACTGACTCACATTGAATTTATTGCTGACTTTAGCGGACACATTGGTGCCAATTTATTCGGGCGGTGCACTTTTCCTCTCTGGAAAAGGACTACAAAAGGAAATACCATTTTCTGCAACTGAACAGCTCCGAAAAACCGAAGCCATTCTAGTCGGCACCCCACACCAGACCCAGTCATCCACCATCACCTTCTCCGGCCTTGACATTCCCCTCTCATCCTTAGTCACTAACCTGGGTGTTGGAATGGACCCTCACCTGACCTTTGAGGCTCACATAGAACAAATGTGCAAGACCCCCTACTACCCCCTCAGGAACATTGCAAACCTCCTCCAACCTGTGAGGACAAAGATCTGAACCATGGGAGACCAGGCTTTCTGCTCCGCCGCTCCCAGTCTGTAAAAACGCTCTCCCTGACCACCTGAGGGCACCACAGACTGTGAATGCTGTAAAAAAAGGCTTAAAAACAAGCTTTAAAAAAAAAAAAAAAAGCCTTATGTTAAATTTATGTGTGTTAGTTTTTATTTTATTCGACTTTTTCTTTTACTTGTTGGGGGCAGCTATTTGTTGTTCTCACTCTGTTTTTTCGTTAAATGCACTGTAGCACTTTGAGATTGTTTCTTCAATGTAGAGTACTTTTACAAATAAAATCGATTATTATTATTATTATTATTATTATAGGTTTCAGCAATTTTAATCAAGAAAATGTTACATATAATTGGAATCATAAAGAAAATTCATAGTTTATTGTTTTGGATGAAATATATACTGCCTCACAATACGAAGGTCCTGCAGTCTTGGGTTCAAATCCAGGCTCGGGATCTTTCTGTGTGGAGTTTGCATGTTCTCCCCGTGAATGCGTGGGTTCCCTCCGGGTACTCCGGCTTCCTCCCACTTCCAAAGACATGCACCTGGGGATAGGTTGATTGGCAACATTAAATTGGCCCTAGTGTGTGAATGTGAGTGTGAATGTTGTCTGTCTATCTCTGTTGGCCCTGCAATGAGTTGGCGACTTGTCCAGAGTGTACCCCGCCTTCCGCCCGATTGTAGCTGAGATAGGCGCCAGCGCCCCCCGCGACCCCAAAAGGGAATAAGCGGTAGAAAATGGATGGATGGATGGATATACTATTATGTGATATTCTGTAGGAGCATTTTTTTGGTCTTGTAAATGTGCTGCATGGCAGTTTGACTCAGGCAAATTGAAGAGTCTCCTCAGAGTGCTGTACCACGATTACTGAACAGTGGACGGTGTGAATTATGTGGAAAAGTACATGAATTTCCCGCAGAGAAATGAAATTGGATTCCTGGAGTTGACGAAAATTGCCTTTTTGTGAATATGTTATGAAACTATGTAGTTACGGACTTAAAACGGAACTTCACTTTTTTCATTTTTTATTTTGCCCATCATTCACAGTTCCCATTATAAGCATTAAAAAACCCTCTCAAGACATGGCTTACAATATAGCTAATGGGGGTAGTTTATTCTGTTTCATATGAAACCCTCTAAAAAAACATCCAAAATGGCCAAAGCACTGTTATTATAACACCTAAAACTAAAGGAAATACCATATATATATATATATATATATATATATATATATATATAATATATATATATATATATATCAATCAATCAATCAATGTTTACTTATATAGGCCTAAATCACTAGTGTCTCAAAGGGCTGCACAAACCACCACGACATCCTCGGTAGGCCCACATAAGGGCAAGGAAAACTCACACCCAGTGGGACGTCGGTGACAATGATGACTATGAGAACCTTGGAGAGGAGGCAAGCAATGGATGTCGTGCGGGTCTAACATGATACTGTGAAAGTTCAATCCACAATGGATCCAACACAGTCGCGAGAGTCCAGTCCAAAGCGGATCCAACACAGCAGCGAGGGTCCCGTTCACAGCGGAGCCAGCAGGAAACCATCCCAAGCGGAGGCGGATCAGCAGCGCAGAGATGTCCCCAGCCGATACACAAGCGAGCAGTACATGGCCAACGGATCGGACCGGACGCCCTCCACAAGGGAGAGTGGGACATAGAAGAAAAAGAAAAGAAACGGCAGATCAACTGGTCTAAAAAGGGAGTCTATTTAAAGGCTAGAGTATACAAATGAGTTTTAAGGTGAGACTTAAATGCTTCTACTGAGGTAGCATCTCGAACTGTTACCGGGAGGGCATTCCAAAGTAATGGAGCCCGAACGGAAAACGCTCTACAGCCCGCAGACTTTTTTTGGGCTTTGGGAATCACTAATAAGCCGGAGTCCTTTGAACGCAGATTTCTTGCCGGGACATATGGTACAATACAATCGGCAAGATAGGATGGAGCTAGACCGTGTAGTATTTTATACGTAAGTAGTAAAACCTTAAAGGCAAGCTCTAATGTTAATTTTATATTGCCTCAAGGGCCAAATTAAATAACACGGAGGGCCAAATTTGGCCCGCGGGCCAGAGTTTGACTACCCACGGTCTAGGCTGTACTCTTGTACAGTCTTCCACCACGCTCTGACAAAAGGATTGCACGCCTCCTGTTTTATT
The DNA here is from genome assembly GCF_033978795.1 of Nerophis ophidion. NCBI lineage: Eukaryota > Metazoa > Chordata > Actinopteri > Syngnathiformes > Syngnathidae > Nerophis > Nerophis ophidion. Next base: position 7,742,219 of record NC_084630.1, on the reverse strand, counting down.
TGGACTTCCCCTGATTACATGGCAATAGCTGTTTTTAAAGGGAGGGGGGGCAGTAAACATACATTGCCCTCGGTCACAAAAAAGTTCAGAGAAAAGTTGCCTGGAGCTAATGTATATATATATATACTATATATATATACTTGTTTCTACTTTTTGAACCCTGCGGCTTATAAAACGGTGCTGCTAATTTATGGATTTTTATTCGCCAACGGCTAACGTCAGAACGATTGTATCAAAGTAATCACAAAACTTTGTGTTTCCATGAGTTCCCGGCGAGCAGACAAAAGCTGTCTTTGATCTTACCGAGCCAAAGGCTTGTAAAACTCCTCTGTGTACGATGGGAAGCGACATGAAGGTGTCGGTTTCTTTGATCTATTGTATTCCACATGATTACGTCCATCCATCCATCCATCTTCTTCCGCTTATCCGAGGTCGGGTCGCGGGGGCAACAGCCTAAGCAGGGAAACCCAGACTTCCCTCTCCCCAGCCACTTCGTCTAGCTCTTCCCGGGGGATCCCGAGGCGTTCCCAGGCCAGCCAGGAGACATAGTCTTCCCAGCGTGTCCTGGGTCTTCCCCGTGGCCTCCTACCGGTTGGACGTGCCCTAAACACCTCCCTAGGGAAGCGTTCGGGTGGCATACTGACCAGATACCCGAACCACCTCATCTGGCTCCTCTCGATGTGAAGGAGCAGCGGCTTTACTTTGAGTTCCTCCCGGATGGCAGAGCTTCTCACCCTATCTCTAAGGGAGAGCCCTGCCACACGGCGGAGGAAACTCATTTCGGCCGCTTGTACCCGTGATCTTATCCTTTCGGTCATGACCCAAAGCTCCTGACCATAGGTGAGGATGGGAACGTAGATCAACCACAGATTACGATATTGTACAATTGTTTTGGCCCGCGATCTACAAAGCGGAGAGGAAGCAGGACCCGATGCAAGCTCCAGTCATCTTTCCTCTGAAAAGTTTTGTGACCGAAGGCAACGGCTGTTTACTGCCCCCCCTCCCTTTAAAAACAGCTGTTGCCATGTAATCAGGGGAAGTCCAAATAAAACAGGGGGCGTGCAATCCTTTTGTCAGAGCGTGGTGGAAGACTGTACAAGAGTACAGCCGAGACCGTGGGTGTCAAACTCTGGTCCCTCCGTGTAATTTCATTTGGCCCTTGAGGCAATATAAAATTAACATTAGAGCTTGCCCGCCAGTATTATCCCCAATTTTCCTGGGCGACTCCCAAATTTTAGTGCCCCTCCCGAAAATCTCCCGGGGCAACCATTCTCCCGAATATCTCCCAACAATATTGGGGGTGTGCCTTTAGCGCCCTCTAGATCCTGTCGTCACGTCCGCTTTTCCTCCATGCAAACAGCGTGCCGGCCCAGTCAAATAATATATGCAGCTTTTACACACGTAAGTGAATGCAAGGCATACTTGGTCAACAGCCATACAGGTCACACTGAGGGTGGCTGTATAAACAACTTTATCACTGTTACAAATATGCGCCACACTGTGAACTCAAATCAAATAAGAATGACAAACACATTTCGGGAGAACATCCACACCGTAACACAACATAAAAACAACAGAACAAACACCCAGAACCCCTTGAAGCACTAACTATTTCGGGACCACCAAAACCCAAAAGTTAGTGTTGATATTTACCCCAGAAGGCTGCAAATAGGAAATAGGCATTTTTTTTAAATTCTATTTAATATACCATTGAGGTTTTTACATTTTTTTTTAAAGTTGATTTTGCCTTATTAAGTTATCTAAGCGTTGCTTGTTCCATATTCAGAGTTAAACCAAATCAGTGTAGCAAACTGAGCTATAATTTACGATTTATTCATGCACTTTCTCTTGCTACTTCAAGGCTTGAATGTTTGATTCATTCATTATTATTTTATTTTCAAATGTATTATTAGCCTGTGGAAAAAAGTTCATTTTGATATTCACCTCCAAAGGCTGCAAATAGAAAAGAGGCATTACATTTTAGGGACAAGTGGTAGAAAATTGATGGATGGATGGATGCCATGGATATTTTTGAAATATTATTATTATTATTATTTGGAACTCGATTTTGCATGTCACTATTAAAGTTACAGAAGCATTGCTTGTTCAATATTCAACGCAAAACTTGTTTGGGACCCTATTAAAAGGTTAATTTGTTCAACCTTGGCCCGCGGCTTTGTTCAGTTTTAAATATTGGCCCACTCTGTATTTGAGTTTGACACCCTTGGCCTAGACGCTTCTCCTCATTGAGCTAAATTAAATCCTGTCTGTTCAATTCCTTGCTTCTTGTCTGTTTAATAAATGTCATCGGTGGTTGAACCTGACAGCTATAAAGTGTGTTCATCCATCCATCCATTTTCTACCGCTTATTCCCTTTTGGGGTCGCGGGGGGCGCTGGCGCCTATCTCAGCTACAGTCGGACGGAAGGCGGGGTACACCCTGGACAAGTCGCCACCTCATCGCAGGGCATAAAGTGTGTTCAGTAGTTTTTAATAAACCCAAGCAGAGACACTGAACAGGTGTGTTATGGTTTGTGCTACGGCGCCATCTTTTGGAGTTTGCTCACTGCAGGTGTTGCGGGTTGAACATGTACCTTCTATTTAAATGCCTTGAACTGGAAGTAAAACAGTATTCAAATATTTGAGCCCTATTAACTGCAGCAGCATTTAAGATAAGCAAAACTCATTTAGCTCGGAACATGATTAAGATCAGGGGTCACCAACCTTTTTGAAACCAAGAGCTACATCTTGGCTACTGATTAATGCGAAGGGCTACCAGTTTGATACACACTTAAATAAATTGCCAGAAATAGCCAATTTGCTCAATTTGCTTTTAATAAATAAATCTATAAATATGATAAAAATGGGTATTTCTGTTCGTCATTCCGTCGTACATTTTTTTTTCCTTTTACGGAATGTTTTTGGTAGAGAATAAACGATGAAAAAAACACTTAATTGAACGGTTTAAAAGAGGACAAAACAGGAAAAAAATGCAAATTTAATTTTGAAACATAGTTTATCTTCAATTTTGACTCTTTAAAATTCAAAATTCAACCGAAAAAAATGAAGAGAAAAACTAGCTAATTAGAATCTTTTTTTTTTAAATAAAAAAATAATTCATGGAACATCATTAGTAATTTTTCCTGATTAAGATTCATTTTAGAATTTTGAGGACATGTTTTAAATAGGTTAAAATCTAATCTGCATTTTGTTAGAATATATAACAAATTGGACCAAGCTATATTTCTAACAAAGACAAATCATTATTTCTTCTAGATTTTCCAGAACAAAAATTTTAAAAGAAATTCAAAAGACTTTAAATAATATTTAAATTTGATTCTACAGATTTTCTAGATTTGCCAGCATAATTTTATTTAAATTTTAATCACAATAAATTTGAAGAAATATTTCAAAAATATTCTTTGTCGAAAAAACAGAAGCTAAAATAAAGAATTAAATTAAAATGTATTTATTATTCTTTAAAGTAAAAAAATATATATATTTGAACATTGATTTAAATTGTCAGGAAAGAAGAGGAAGGAATTTAAAAGGTATATGTGTTTAAAAATCCTAAAATCATTTTTAAGGTTGTATTTTTTCTCTAAAATTGTCTTTCTGAAAGTTATAAGAAGCAAAGTAAAAAAAATAAATGAATTTATTTAAACAAGTGAATGGTCAAGTCTTTAAAATATTTTCTTGGATTTTCAAATTCTATTTGAGTTTTGTGTCCCTTAGAATTAAAAATGTCGAGCAAAGCGAAACCAGCTTGCTAGTAAATAAATACAATTCAAAAAATAGAGGCAGTTCACTGGTAAGTGCTGCTATTTGAGCTATTTTTAGAATAGGCCAGCAGGCTACCCATCTGGTCCTTGCGGGCACCGCGTTGGTGACCACTGATTTAGATATTCAATATTAAACACTCTTAATGCGCAACATAATCTTCAAACGTACTTAAAATATAACACACTCAACAAGAATAAACAAGTACCAGTTAGTCTCCTTTGTGTCCGTTCATAAGATGAGGCGTTCAAATGCACTACACAGCAATGGGTGATCAGACACCAACAAAGTTATTTCACTTTAATCCACATACTTCATAAGAATTGGCGTACGCCTAGACCAGGGGTCACCAACGCGGTGCCCGCGGGCACCAGGTCGCCCGTAAGGAATAGATGAGTCGCCCGCCCGCTCGCCTGTTTTAAAAATAGCTCAAATAGCAGCCTCTATTTTTTAAATTGTATTTATTTACTAGAAAGCTGGTCTCGCTTTGATCGACATTTTTAATTCTAAGAGAGACAAAACTCAAATAGAATTTGAAAATCCAAGAAAATATTTCAAAGACTTGGTCTTCACTTGTTTAAATAAATTCATTTATTTTTTTACTTTGCTTCTTATAACTTTCAGAAAGACAATTTTACAGAAAAAATACAACCTTAAAAATGATTTTAGGATTTTTAAACGAATTTACCTTTTTTGTAACGATCTGTCACTTACTTTCTGATAGTTTTTCGTGTTTTGTACTTTATTTCCTGTTCAGTGCTCTTATTTTTTCATACTTCCTGTTTACTCCGCTGAGCACTGTTTTTGTCACACTCGCCGTTGATTGGTAGCGGTCCTCAGCTGCTGTCAATCAACATAGGTCTATTTATGTTTCACTCGAGCACTCCTCAGTGCTCGAAGTTAAAACCATGTTGGGAACATCTCCATGCAAGACTGCTTTCTGTTTATATCTTTTACTTTGATGAAATTAAAATCATCTTACCGGCTTTCTGCTCTCCTGGATTTTTGCATACTTGAGGTCACACAACTGCAGCCATGCGACATCCCAACAGTAACTTCGAGCCAGAAAATTGTGACCTCGCGAAAATCCCTGTCGGCAATCCTCAGCCGACGTTCTGGACCGCACAATTCCTGGAGGACTTGAAGGCCAGGTTTGTGCGGTACCAGCCTACAGACGCGGACCCTCTCTCCGCGGCAACGCCACCGGCTTCGGCTCTCCGACCTGCGCGTCCCCCGCCGCCATCTTTCCTCTCGGCTCAACGGCTGGCTACGGCTCTCCGACCAGCACGTCCGCCACTTCCTGCATGCCTCACGGCTCCCGCGGCAACGCTACCGGCTACGGCTCTCCGACCGGCGCGTCCTCCGCCGCCATCCTTCCTCTCGGCAACGCTGCCGGCTACGGCTCACCGACCGGCGCGCCCGCCTCCTCCTTCACGTCTCGCGGCTCCTGCGGCTCCGTCGCCGACTGCGGCTCTCCGACCGGCACGTCCGCCGCCGCCATCCTTCCCGTCGTCTGCTGAGCTGCTTCTCCCTGCTCCTACGCAGCTTCCAGCGGCTGCTCCCCGGCTGCTCTTTTTGCCAGCTCCCGCTCTCTTTTTTGGTTCGCCGAGAGCTCCAGTGGAGCCCACAGTGAGGTCGCTTTTGTCCTCCTGCTGGGACTCGGCACAGGACGTGTCTTCGTCCCTCCTCCTGGTCCCCTCCCGCCCGTCCCTGGTTTTCGCACCGGGGGACTCCGACGAGCAGGCACGTTTTCCCGCATGTGTGAACGGTGTCTGGCAGCCACCTAGTGGAGGGGGGCCCACTATACACTGCGGTGCAGCCAGGCACACACCGCTGTCATCCCCGCCAGCGTCTCCTTCCACGGAGACATCTACGTCCCTGGCGGGCTTTCGCACAGCTCCAACGCCGGCTCCACGCCGAGCCCCAACGCCGGCTCCACGCCGAGCCCCAACGCCGGCTCCACGCCGAGCCCCAACGCCGGCTCCACGCCGAGCCCCAACGCCGGCTCCACGCCGAGCCCCAACGCCGGCTCCACGCCGAGCCCCAACGCCGGCTCCACGCCGAGCCCCAACGCCGGCTCCACGCCGAGCCCCAACGCCGCCAAGAGCAGCACCACGCCGGGCTTCGTCACCGCCGGCATCCGCTATTCCTCGGCCGGCATTTGCTGCTCCTCGCCCGGCGTCATCTGCCACTTTCACGCCGCCGATGACATCTGCAACAATCACGCCGCCGATGACATCTGCAACAATCACGCCGCCGATGACATCTGCAACAATCACGCCGCCGATGACATCTGCAACAATCACGCCGCCGATGACGTCTGCAACAATCACGCCGCCGATGACGTCTGCCGTTTTCACGCCGCCGATGACGTCTGCCGCTTTCACGCCGCCGATGACGTCTGCCGCTTTCACGCCGCCGATGACGTCTGCCGCTTCCACGCCGCCGATGACGTCTGCCGCTTCCACGCCGCCGATGACGTCTGCCGCTTCCACGGCGCCGATGACGTCTGCCGCTTCCACGGCGCCGATGACGTCTGCCGCTTCCACGCCGCCGATGACGTCTGCCGCTTCCACGCCGCCGATGACGTCTGCCGCTTCCACGCCGTTGATGACGTCTGCCGCTTCCACGCCGTTGATGACGTCTGCCGCTTCCACGCCGTTGATGACGTCTGCCGCTTCCACGCCGTTGATGACGTCTGCCGCTTCCACGCCGTTGATGACGTCTGCCGCTTCCACGCCGTTGATGACGTCTGCCGCTTCCACGCCGTTGATGACGTCTGCCGCTTCCACGCCGGCACCAACATCGGCTCCTCAGCCGCCTCCTGCAGAGGTATCTGTTTTGGCTGCAGTCCCCGCCGCTTTGTCTGCTGTCTCCGGGCCTGCTTCAGCGCGCCCGCCTCCACGTCAGCCGCGGATGTGGCCGTGCCCTGGGCGTCTTCCTCGCGGGATGCACTCATCTCTTTTTCGGCCAATGATGTGGCTGTTCCGTGGCCGCCCGCCCCGCCAGTTCCAGCGGCGCTCTACGCGCCGTCGCCACCTGACTTTTCCTCGCTGGCTGCGGGGACACGAGATTTGGCGACCTCCCACCAAATCCTCCCTCCACCCTCCCTTACTTTGTGGACATTTTTTTCCATTTTTCTTTTCCAGGGAACATCTGGTATCTGTTCCTTGAGGGGGAGGTCCTGTAACGATCTGTCACTTACTTTCTGATAGTTTTTCGTGTTTTGTACTTTATTTCCTGTTCAGTGCTCTTATTTTTTCATACTTCCTGTTTACTCCGCTGAGCACTGTTTTTGTCACACTCGCCGTTGATTGGTAGCGGTCCTCAGCTGCTGTCAATCAACATAGGTCTATTTATGTTTCACTCGAGCACTCCTCAGTGCTCGAAGTTAAAACCATGTTGGGAACATCTCCATGCAAGACTGCTTTCTGTTTATATCTTTTACTTTGATGAAATTAAAATCATCTTACCGGCTTTCTGCTCTCCTGGATTTTTGCATACTTGAGGTCACACAACTGCAGCCATGCGACATCCCAACATTTTTACCTTTTAAATTCCTTCCTCTTCTTTCCTAACAGTTTAAATAAATGTTCAAGTTTTTTTTTTTTTTATTGTAAAGAAAAATAAATACATTTTAATTTAATTGTTAAATTTAGCTTCTGTTTTTTCGACGAAAAATATTTGTGAAATATTTCTTCAAACTTATTATGATTAAAAAAAAAATATTCCGGCAAATTTAGAAAATCTGTAGAATCAAATTCAAACCTTATTTTAAAGTCTTTTGAATTTATTTTAACATTTTTGTTCTGGAAAATCTAGAAGAAATAATGATTTGTCTTTGTTAGAAATATATCTTGGTCCAATTTGTTATATATTCTAACAAAGTGCAAATTGGATTTTAACCTATTTAAAACATGTCATCAAAATTCTAAAACTAATCTTAATCAGGAAAAATCACTAATTATGTTCCATAAATTCATGTTTTTAATTTTTTTCAAAAATATTCTAATTAGCTAGTTTTTCTCTTCATTTTTTTCGGTTGAATTTTGAATTTTAAATAGTCGAAATTGAAGATAAACTATGTTCCCAAATTTAATTTTCATTTTTTTCGTGTTTTTTCCTCTTTTAAACCGTTCAATTAATTGTTTTTTTCCATCATTTATTCCCTACAAAAAACATTCCGTAAAAGGAAAAAAAATGTAGGACGGACTTTTTGCAACTTAATGCCAAAAAAATGGAAATGCTGATTATCGGTCCTGCTAGACACCGACCTCTATTTAATAATACAACTTTAACATTTGACAACCAAATAATAAAACAAGGTGACTCTGTAAAAAATCTGGGTATTATCTTCGACCCAACTCTCTCCTTTGAGTCACACATTAAAAGCGTTACTAAAACGGCCTTCTTTCATCTCCGTAATATCGCTAAAATTCGCTCCATTTTGTCCACTAAAGACGCCGAGATCATTATCTATGCGTTTGTTACGTCTCGTCTCGATTACTGTAACGTATTATTTTCGGGTCTCCCCATGTCTAGCATTAAAAGATTACAGTTGGTACAAAATGCGGCTGCTAGACTTTTGACAAGAACAAGAAAGTTTGATCACATTACGCCTGTACTGGCTCACCTGCACTGGCTTCCTGTGCACTTAAGATGTGACTTTAAGGTTTTACTACTTACGTATAAAATACTACACGGTCTAGCTCCATCCTATCTTGCCGATTGTATTGTACCATATGTCCCGGCAAGAAATCTGCGTTCAAAGGACTCCGGCTTATTAGTGATTCCTAGAGCCCAAAAAAAGTCTGCGGGCTATAGAGCGTTTTCCGTTCGGGCTCCAGTACTCTGGAATGCCCTCCCGGTAACAGTTCGAGATGCTACCTCAGTAGAAGCATTTAAGTCTCACCTTAAAACTCATCTGTATACTCTAGCCTTTAAATATACCTCCTTTTTAGACCAGTTGATCTGCCGCTTCTTTTCTTTCTCCTATGTCCCCCCCTCCCTTGTGGAGGGGGTCCGGTCCGATGACCATGGATGAAGTACTGGCTGTCCAGAGTCGAGACCCAGGATGGACCGCTCGTCGGGACCCAGGATGGACCGCTCGCCTGTATCGGTTGGGGGCATCTCTACGCTGCTGATCCGCTTGAGATGGTTTCCTGTGGACGGGACTCTCGCTGCTGTCTTGGATCCGCTTGAACTGAACTCTCGCGGCTGTGTTGGAGCCACTATGGATTGAACTTTCACAGTATCATGTTAGACCCGCTCGACATCCATTGCTTTCGGTCCCCTAGAGGGGGGGGGTTGCCCACATCTGAGGTCCTCTCCAAGGTTTCTCATAGTCAGCATTGTCACTGGCGTCCCACTGGATGTGAATTCTCCCTGCCCACTGGGTGTGAGTTTTCCTTGCCCTTTTGTGGGTTCTTCCGAGGATGTTGTAGTCGTAATGATTTGTGCAGTCCTTTGAGACATTTGTGATTTGGGGCTATATAAATAAACATTGATTGATTGATTGAATGACAGACAGAAATACACATTTTTTTTTATATATATTTATCTGTTTCTATATATATTTATTGTGAGAAATCATTAAGATGATCAGTGTTTCCACAAAGATAAATATCATTAATTATTAATAACAACATAGAGTTAAAGGTGAATTGAGCAAAGTGGCTATTTCTGGCAATTTATTTAAGCGTGTATCAAACTGGTAGCCCTTCGCATTAATCAGTACTTAAGAAGTAGCTCTTGGTTTCAAAAAGGTTGGTGACCCCTGGTCTAGGACTAGCAAACATTGAGAACCGAAGTAGTACGACATTAAAATTCAAACACCCAGCAGGTTGGACAACTGACCACCATTTTGCAGATTGGTTTGCACAAAAACGCTGAAATTGGGCCACACATTTAAAGCATGTCTATGTTTGTGTACTGGATGATGGATGAAGATGAAACGTGATGGTCGTGGTAAAATCAATTAAAATAAAAAAGTTTTTTGTGATTAGAGCTGGAGGGAAGTAAAGGCTGTTGATGCTTGTGTCAGCTCCCAACGTGGCTAATGAGAGTAAATATTGATTGTATCTTCAGTCTGCTTTGCAACAGCACACCATGTTGATACAATCACCCACTGGCATCAAATATGCAGGACTTACCATTTAACATCTAGGACAGAGATGGCTTGGAATTCCAAGATTGACTTTCTAGGGGTTGGAGTTCGTTCATATTAGCAGCATGCACACACTGAAAAGAAAAAAAAAAAAAGGAACATTTAAAGGCCTACTGAAACCCACTACTACCGACCACGCAGTCTGATAGATTATATATCAATGATGAAATATTAACATTGCAACACATGCCAATACGGCCTTTTTAGTTGACTAAATTGCAATTTTAAATTTCGCGCGGAAATATCCTGCTAAAACGTCACGGTATGATACGAAGTCACGCATTGTAGAGGACATTTTGGTCCAGAGCCGTTCACAGCTATAAGTCGTCTCTTTCCATCGCATAATTCCACAGTATTCTGGACATCTGTGTTGCTGAATCTTTTGCAATTTGTTCAATGAATAATGGAGACGTCAAAGAAGAAAGCTGTAGGTGGGAAATGGTGTATTGCGGCTGTCTTTAGCAACACAAACACAGCCGTGGTTTCCTTGTTTACATTCCCGAAAGATGACGGTGAAGCTTTACTATGGAACAGAGCGGTCAAGCAAACACGGTTCCCTACCACATGTCAACCGGCAGGTTTCGGTGAGAAATTGGTGGTAATAAGTCGGCTCTTATGCGGACGTTGTACCGATCCGTTGTGGTGAAGAAGGAGCTGAGCCGGGAGGCAAAGCTCTCAATTTACCGGTCGATCTACGTTCCCATCCTCACCTATGGTCATGAGCTTTGGGTCATGACCGAAAGGATAAGATCACGGGTACAAGCGGCCGAAATGAGTTTCCAGGTCTCTCCCTTAGAGATAGGGTGAGAAGCTCTGCCATCCGGGAGGAACTCAAAGTAAAGCCGCTGCTCCTCCACATCGAGAGGAGCCAGATGAGGTGGTTCGGGCATCTGGTCAGGATGCCACCCGAACGCCTCCCTAGGGAGGTGTTTAGGGCACGTCCAACCGGTAGGAGGCCACGGGGAAGACCCAGGACACGTTGGGAAGACTATGTCTCCCAGCTGGCCTGGGAACGCCTCGGGATCCCCCGGGAAGAGCTAGACGAAGTGGCTGGGGAGAGGGAAGTCTGGGCTTCCCTGCTTAGGCTGTTGCCCCCGCGAAACGACCTCGGATAAGCGGAAGAAGATGGATGGATGGATGGAAGTCGGCTCTTACCGTAGACATGAGCGGAGAGCTTGCGTCGTTCCTCCTGCGCATGTCAAAAAGGCAGCTACGGACTCTCTTGCCTCCTCCCCCCGGCCGCCCCCGACCGTCGGATGCTTCCACCGTGGAGGAAGGAAAACAATAATAATCTCAGCCCGGCCCCACGTGGCTTCCTTCGGAGACACTGGCGGTCACCACACCCGTGGCCACACCCCTCCGACTTTCAGGTTGTACAGGTACGACCATATACGTAATCTCACTAAAACACTAGTAACACAATAAGCAGATAAGGGATTTTCAAGAATTATCCTAGTATATTTGTCTAATAACATCCGAATCGCTCTGCCGTCTATTTTTTTTTCTTTTTCTAGTCCTTCACTCTCACTTTCCTCATCCACGAATCTTCCATCCTCGCTCAAATTAATGGGGATATCGTCGCTTTCTCGGTCCGAATCGCTCTCGCTGCTGGTGGCCATGATTGTAAACAATGTTCAGATGTGAGGAGCTCCACAAACCGTGACGTCACGCGCACATCGTCTGCTACTTCTGGTACAGGCAAGGCTTTTTTATTAGCGACCAAAAGTTGCAAACTTTATCGTCGATGTTCTCTACTAAATCCTTTCAGCAAAAATATGGCAATATCGCGAAATGATCAAGTATGACACGTAGAATTGACCTACTATCCCTGTTTGAATGAGAAAATCTCATTTCAGTAGGCCTTAAAATAAAGAATAACAAATAATAATGAATAGAACATATACAATAAACATACTTTCTGTAATGTAGAAATGTGAAAATGGCAGTGAAATGTTGAATATCTAAAATAAAAGGGGGCATTTGTGGCAAATCCAACTTGTCGGAGTTGCTATATAGAAAGGCACTTTCCATCATTTTCAGCAGACCGCATTGCAAAATGATTACCGTCTACCTCTTATTCTCAGATCCACCCCAGGATTGGAGTCATATGAATATCTTCTTTACTGTATAGCACTACATAACAGCTTCTGTTGACCACGTGCATATTGTTTGTGATTTTTATTTGCTTTTTTATTGCATCATTATGTCTCCTTTGTAGGTATATTCGAGCTCATTTAATTTCCTTTACTTATGTCTTCTGTGTATCTATCAATTAATCATTCAATGTTTACTTATATAGCCCTAAATCATAAGTGTCTCAAAGGGCTGCACAAGCCACAACGACATCCTCAGGGCAAAGGAAAATATCAATGGGACAATGGAAAAACCTTGGAGAGTACCGCAGATGTGGGGACCGCAACCCCTGGGGACGTTGAGTGGATCTAGCATAATAGTGAGAGTCCAGTCCCTTGTTTAATTTATATTTGCATGTCTCCTGACACATTATCTGTATGTAATATTGGCTGCGCTTCTCATAGCTGATTGTGTGCCATGTTGTTCCAGACCACAGCAAACGTTACCCAGCTTGCAATGAAATCCACTAAAAGAAAAACAGCCTGCAGTTTCCTTAAACTTGGAAAATTGCTTTTAAAAAATAATTAATCGTAGTTCCTGTTACCTTGCCAAAAAATTGCTGTATTGTAGGATTGCCAACATGTCACTTCAATCATTGATTTGTCGTTTATTATTCCCTCAAAGTAGTAGTGTGTAGATTTACATGTTGAGTTTATACCAAAATGGATACATGGATGATACAGCAGAGGATTGGGAGGATGTCATGTGGTCAGATGAAACCAAAATAGAACTTTTTGGTATAAACTCAACTCGTCGTGTTTGGAGGAAGAAGAATACTGAGGTGCATCCCAAGAACACCATACCTACTGTGAAGCATGGGGGTGGAAACATCATGCTTTGGGGCTGTTTTTCTGCTAAGGGGACAGGACGATTGATCCGTGTTAAGGAAAGAATGAATGGGGCCATGTATCGTGAGATTTTCAGCCAAAACCTCCTTCCATCAGTGAGAGCTTTGGTTGACCAAATACTTATTTTCCGCCATAATTTACAAATAAATTCTTTAAAATTCCTACAATGTGAATTCCTGGATTTTTTTCCCACATTCTGTCTCTCACAGTTGAAGTGAACCTATGATGAAAATTACAGACCTCTGTCATCATTTTAAGTGGGAAAACTTGCACAATCGGTGGCTGACTAAATACTTTTTTGCCCCACTGTATATATATATATATATATATATATATATATATATATATATATATATATATATATATATATATATATATATATATACTGTAGGTGTCTTTTTCTAGAATATAGACCTTTGTAGAGGCTAGAACCAATTATCCATGTTCACATTGATCGTTTTGGGGAACTACACACACTTTTTTGTTTGTGAACCATGGTCAAGAACCAATGTTGAATGTTAAATCACCACAAATGATTCCCGGGCGCGGCACCGCTGCCGCCCACTGCTCCCCTCACCTCCCTGGGGGGTCAAATGCAGAGGACAAATTTCGCCACACCTAGTGTGTGTGTGTGACAATCATTGGTACTTTAACTTTTTAACTTATATTGACAATCCACTGTATACCGTTTTTGAAGTTTATCTTTGACTGTGTCTGGAAAACAATACTGGTGACGACTTATACATATTCAAAAAGTGTACACTTTTGCAAAAATCAATGTGATACTTTTTTCAGAGGGTTAACGAGCAAAATGTCACTAACAAGTTGTTTTCATGCAGCCTTTTTAGGACAGCTCAGGGGACAATAAAAGGCCTCCCACAGCCTGTTCTACATCAAACTGCCCAGCCTACCAAATCTGGGTGTGCGTCACAACACACTGCCTTGGTGTGTCTCTGAATATGCCCATTATCCTTTCACTGTCTCGGCAGCCTTTGGAAGGTTCGTGCAATCGTGAAAGAACATGACTGGGCGATAAAGGCGGAACCTGAGTCTCAGACGAGTGGATGCAAGGCTTTAGGAGGCAGAAAGAAGACTTTGTCTGCTACAAAGTATTGTCAACAAAGACAGACAGACTGTGTGAAGGTCTAAGCAAAGTCCAGAGGCATAGACACAGACTATTATCCCACTGAGATGGTGGATGTACAGTCAGTCCCCTGCCATATTCTTATCACTGTTTTATTTTTGGGTTGTATCCGAGAAATATTCAAAATTTTTTCTGAAAAAAGTTGAAATAATATTGAAAGTTTCATTTCCCAACTTTCACTAAATGATAAACAAGATTGTAAAGGGTGTTTTCATCTTTCAGAATAATAGTGCAGATGAATTTAATGTGGTCAATACTGCATTCTGACGTTATTGGTACAAAGTTGTCAGGCTTGGACTTGGATTTGGTTTACTCCTTTGATGCAGAGAGGATACGGGACGAGCCAAACGAGAGTACATGGTTTATTTGAACACTAAATACAAAAATAATCGAACTAAGGGCGCTCACAAAGAGGTAGAAAACTTGGCTACACAAATACAAACAGGAAAACAAAACACCTGCTCGATGGCATGAAAGACGATAAACTATAAACTTAAACTTGCACTGTGGCAGAACTATGAACAACTAAAACAAAAACACTTACTGTGACCGAAACAAGGGGCATGGATAGCAGGTAATCGCGAAGGCATGAAGCAGAATGCAAATAGCAAAGTTCCCAGAATGATGAACAGAAAGCAAATGACTTAAGTACTGGCTGTGGTAATAGAAAACAGGCGCGACTTAAGGGGACCAGGTGGAAACTAATAGGTTGGCATGGAAACAAACAAAACCAGGAAGTGCAAAACGTGACTGAATGTCCAAAATCAAAACATAACATGACAAAACAAAACATGATCCATAGGTGTGACAAAAGTAGGGCTGCGAATCTTTGGGTGTCCCTCGATTCGATTCAATACCGATTCTTGGGGTCACTATTTGAAAATATATCGATTTGTTTCGATTCAACGCAATTTTCGATTCAAAAACCATATTTTTACAATTCAAAAAGATTCCGTATTCATTCAATACATAGGATTTAAGCGGGATCTACCCCAGTCTGCTGACATGCTAGCAGAGTAGATTTAAAAATATATATATTTATATTTGTAAAGGACAATGTTTTATCAACTGATTGCAATAATGTAAATTTGTTTTAACTATTAAACGAACCAAAAATATGACTTATTTTATCTTTGTGAAAACATTGGACACAGTGTGTTGTCAAGCTTAATGAGATGCGATGCAAGTGTAAGCCACTGTGACACTATTGTTCTTTCTTTTAACTAATATTGATACTGTTGTTGATAATATTCATTTTTGTTTCACTACTTTTGTTTTTTTCTGTGTCGTGTTTGTGTCTCCTCTCAATTGCTCTGTTTTTTGCAGTTCTGAGTGTTGCTGGGTCAGGTCTGGTTTTGGAATTGGATTGCATTTTTATGGTATTGCTGTGTAGTGGTTTGTCGGATTGATAAAAAATAAATAAATAAATAGATACAAAAAAAAACGAGAATCGATTCTGAATCGCAGAACGTATTCGAATCGATTTTTTCCCATACCCCTAGTACACAGGCTCCATCTATTGGTAGGCCAAAGCATTTAATTAAATATTCAAACACAGTGTTACTGTTCAAACTGTGTGGTATGTTACAGTGGCCCCAACAAAATGAATATACTTGTCGAATAAAACCTTGTTTTTAATGAATATTTAGGCCTACCTTGCATTTAAATGTTGGTCATTATGGTGGTACTTGCAGAGCCAAGTGTTTTCTGAGATAGGAGAGCCATCATGTAATCTTTTTCATTTTTAAGTATTTGAGTGCTATGACTGAAGTACAACTTTACCATAGCATCAAACTATTTTGGTAAAAAAAAAATATATATATATATAAATATCCTTCTCACCTTGGTATCAATCAATCAATCAATCAATGTTTACTTATATAGCCCTAAATCACTAGTGTCTCAAAGGGCTGCACAGACCACCACGACATCCTCGGTAGGCCCACATAAGGGCAAGGAAAACTCACACCCAGTGGGACGTCGGTGACAATGATGACTATGAGAACCTTGGAGAGGAGGAAAGCAATGGATGTCGAGCGGGTCTAACATGATACTGTGAAAGTGCAATCCACATTGGATCCAACACAGTCGCGAGATTCCAGTCCAAAGCGGATCCAACACAGCAGCGAGAGTCCCGTTCACAGCGGAGCCAGCAGGAAACCATCCCAAGCGGAGGCGGATCAGCAGCGCAGAGATGTCCCCAGCCGATACACAGGCGAGCAGTACATGGCCACCGGATCGGACCGGACCCCCTCCACAAGGGAGAGTGGGACATAGAAGAAAAAGAAAAGAAACGGCAGATCTGTGTCATCATCAAGCTCGGGTCCTCTACCAGAGGCCTGGGAGTTTGAGGGTTCTGCACAATATCTTGGCTGTTCCTAGGACTGCGCTCTTCTGGACTGAGGTTTCAGATGTTGTTCCTGGGATCTGTTGGAGCCACTTTCCCAGTTGGGGGGTTACTGCTCTGAGAGCCCCCACTACCACGTGGACCACGCTGGCCTTGACCTACCACATCCGTTCCGGCTGCTCTTTCAACCCTTGGTACTTCTCCAGTTTCTCATGTTCCTTCGTCCTGATGTTGACGTCAGTTGGGTTTGGCACATCTATTACCACCACCGTTTTCTCCTCTTTGTCCACCACTACTATGTCTGGTTGGTTAACCAGAAGCTGTGTGACAGTCTGGAAGCTGAAGTCCCACAGAACCTTGGCCCTTCTTTGATAATGGCTCATTGGGATTTGGGTACTTCTATTCCATACTGGTTGTGAATGGTCCTGTAAACTATCACAGCCACTTGGTTGTGCCTCTCCATGTACGCCGATCCAGCAAGCATCTTACAGCCTGCTACTATGTCTCAGAGGCTTCTTTGCACAGTCTGCATCTTGGGTCTGATCTACTCTGGGAGTTCCTGGCCTTTATGGCTCTTGTGCTTATGGCCTGTTCTTGTGCTGCCATTATTCATGCCTCTGTGCTGTCTGCCTTCTGCAAAGGGTAAGTGATTACTTTAATGATACAATCTTTATGAAAAATACATTTTTAGTCAGACTAACAAAAAACACCTTTAGTACGAATATTTCAGATCCTTAATTCGAAAAATTTACGGATCAAAAAATGTGTAGTCAGAAAAAAAAAAGCATGATTAATCTGCATGTACAATGATTATTGCAATCATGTTTTGTGAATAACTGAATGCATCAACACGTTAACTTCGACGGTACGAATTCACGTTCACTCATAAAGGCAAAAGCGTTGAACTTAATCTATGCACATACAGCAGATACAATACATAGAATAGAATGGACTTTATTGTCATTATATTTGCATATAACGAGATTAAAGACTCCTACTTAAGGTGCGGTAGTGGAAAATAAATAACAAAAGAGGTATTAAAGGAAAAAAATAACAATTGAAATAAACAGACTACTATCCAATAAAAATAATAAGCAATCCTGTACAATATACAAAACACTATATAAATACAAAACTTTTTGAAACCGATACTGATAATTTCCCATATCACATTTTAAAGCATTCATCGGCCGATAATATCGGCAGTCCGATATGATCGGACATCTCTAGTCATACCTTATACACACCATAATAATCCTCGTATGTTGAAGCACAGTACAATTCATCAGGCGGTGCGGATTCATAGCTCACCAAAGTTGTACTAAAACATTTTGATCGATTTTTGAGTGTCGTGTGTAATGTTCTATATTTTCAATGGAACATATAAAATGTTCTTTGAGTCAAATTGCAGTCTACACATATTTTTTGTGTGACTGCCATCATATTGTGTAACTGTTCTGGGTCGGCTTTTTCCCACAGTTCTCAGCTTAATTTCTTTGCCTTCCAACCTGCGGGCGACAATCAGACAATGCCGGTATCCCGTCTTCCTTTGGCTTACACCCTCAGCCATGTCAAACTTTTCTGTGTGCATATACACCTATTAACAATTTACAATGAAAAAGTCAAATACAAATTGTCTGTAAAATATTGAAACGTACATTCTAAGCACCATAGCAGAACAAAACATGCAGCATTTGCTTTAATAATAATAATAATAGTAATACATATTACTTATCTCCTCTCTGAGCTGCCACCTTACCGTGGTAGAGGAGTTTGCGTGTCCCAATGATCCTAGGAGCTATGTTGTCTGGGGGCTTTAAGCCCCCTGGTAGGGTCTCCCAAGGCAAACTGGTCCTAGGTGAGGGACCAGACAAAGAGCAGCTCGAAAACCTCTTTGAAAAGTAAAAACAAAGGACCCAGATTTCTCTCGCCCGGACGCGGGTCACCGGGGTCCCCCTCTGGAGCCAGGCCCGGAGGTGGGGCACGATGGCGAGCGCCTGGTGGCCGGGCCTGTACCCATGGGGCCCGGCCGGGCACAGCCCGAAGAGGCAACGTAGGTCCCCCCTCCAATGGGCTCACCACCCATAGCAGGGGCCATAGAGGTCGGGTGCGATGTGAGCTGGGCGGCAGCCGAAGGCAGGGCACTTGGCGGTCCGATCCTCGGCTACATAAGCTCGCTCTTGGGACGTGGAACGTCACCTCACTGGGGGGAAAGGAGCCTGAGCTAGTGCGCGGAGTAGAGAAATTCCGGCTGGATGTAGTCGGACTCACTTCGACGCACAGCAAGGGCTCTGGAACCACTTCTCTTGAAAGGGGCTGGACTCTCTTTCACTCTGGCGTGGCCGGCAGTGAGAGGCGACGGGCTGGGGTGGCAATTCTGGTTTCCCCCCGGCTTAAAGCCTGCACGTTGTAGTTCAACCCAGTGGACGAAAGGGTAGCCTCCCTCCGCCTTCGGGTGGGGGGGCGGGTCCTGACTGTTGTTTGCGCTTACGCACCAAACAACAGTTCAGAGTACCCACCCTTTTTGGGTACACTCGAGGGAGTACTGGAGATTGCTCCCCCGGGTGATTCCCTTGTTCTGCTGGGGGACTTCAACGCTCATGTTGGTAACGACAGTGAAACCTGGAGAGGCGTGATTGGGAAGAATGGTCGCCCGGATCTGAACCCGAGTGGTGTTTTGTTATTGGACTTTTGTGCTCGTCACAGTTTGTCCATAACAAACACCATGTTCAAACATAAGGGTGTCCATATGTGCACTTGGCAACCAGAACACCCTAGGCCGCAGTTCCATGATCGACTTTTTAGTTGTGTCATCGGATTTGCGGCCTCATGTTTTGGACACTCGGGTGAAGAGAGGGGCGGAGCTTTCTACCGATCACCACCTGGTGGTGAGTTGGCTGCGATGGTGGGGGAGGATGCCGGACAGACCTGGCAGGCCCAAACGCATTGTGAGGGTTTGCTGGGAACGTCTGGCAGAGTCTCCTGTCAGAGAAAGTTTCAATTCCCACTTCCGGAGGAACTTTGAACATGTCACGAGGGAGGTGCTGGACATTGAGTCCGAGTGGACCATGTTCCGCACCTCTATTGTCGAGGCGGCTGATCGGAGCTGTGGCCGCAAGGTAGTTGGTGCTTGTCGTGGCGGTAATCCTAGAACCCGCTGGTGGACACCAGCGGTGAGGGATGCCGTCAAGCTGAAGAAGGAGTCCTACCGGGTTCTTTTGGCTCATAGGACTCCAGAGGTAGTGGACAGGTACCGACAGGCCAAGCGGTGTGCAGCTTCGGCGGTCACAGAGGCAAAAACTCGGACATGGGAAGAGTTTGGGGAAGCCATGGAAAATGACTTCCGGATGGCTTCGAAGCGATTCTGGACCACCATCCGCCGCCTCAGGAAGGGGAAGCAGTGCACTGTCAACACCGTGTATGGTGCGGATGGTGTTCTGCTGACCTCAACTGCGGATGTTGTGGATAGGTGGAGGGAATACTTCGAAGACCTCCTCAATCCCACCAACACGTCTTCCTATGAGGAAGCAGTGCCTGGGGAATCTGTGGTGGACTCACCTATTTCTGGGGCTGAGGTTGCTGAGGTAGTTAAAAAGCTCCTCAGTGGCAAGGCCCCAGGGGTGGATGAGGTCCGCCCGGAGTTCCTTAAGGCTCTGGATGCTGTGGGGCTGCCTTGGTTGGCAAGACTCTGCAGCATCGCGTGGACATCGGGGGCGGTACCTCTGGATTGGCAGACCGGGGTGGTGGTCCCTCTCTTTAAGAAAGGGGACCGGAGGGTGTGTTCCAACTATTGTGGGATCACAATCCTCAGCCTTCCCGGTAAGGTTTATTCAGGTGTACTGGAGAGGAGACTACGCCGGATAGTCGAACCTCGGATTCAGGAGGAACAGTGTGGTTTTCGTCCTGGTCGTGGAACTGTGGACCAGCTCTATACTCTCGGCAGGGTTCTTGAGGGTGCATGGGAGTTTGCCCAACCAGTCTACATGTGTTTTGTGGACTTGGAGAAGGCGTTCGACCGTGTCCCTCGGGAAGTCCTGTGGGGAGTGCTCAGAGAGTATGGGGTATCGGACTGTCTTATTATGGCAGTCCGATCCCTGTACGATCAGTGTCAGAGCTTGGTCCGCATTGCTGGCAGTAAGTCGGACACGTTTCCAGTGAGGGTTGGACTCCGCCAAGGTTGCCCTTTGTCACCGATTCTGTTCATAACTTTCATGGACAGAATTTCTAGGCGCAGTCAAGGCATTGAGGGGTTCCGGTTTGGTGGCCGCTGGATTAGGTCTCTGCTTTTTGCAGACGATGTGGTCCTGTTGGCTTCATCTGGCCGGGATCTTCAGCTCTCACTGGATCGGTTCGCAGCCGAGTGTGAAGCGGCCGGAATGAGAATCAGCACCTCCAAATCCGAGTCCATGGTTCTCTCCCGGAAAAGGGTGGAGTGCCATCTCCGGGTTGGGGAGGAGACCCTGCCCCAAGTGGAGGAGTTCAAGTACCTAGGAGTCTTGTTCACGAGTGGGGGAAGAGTGGATCGTGAGATTGACAGGCGGATCGGTGCGGCGTCTTCAGTAATGCGGACGTTGCATCGATCCGTTGTGGTGAAGAAGGAGCTGAGCCGGAAGGCAAAGCTTTCAATTTACCGGTCGATCTACGTTCCCATCCTCACCTATGGTCATGAGCTTTGGGTCATGACCGAAAGGATAAGATCACGGGTACAAGCGGCCGAAATGAGTTTCCTCCGCCGTGTGGCGGGGCTCTCCCTTAGAGATAGGGTGAGAAGCTCTGCCATCCGGGAGGAGCTCAAAGTAAAGCCGCTGCTCCTCCACATCGAGAGGAGCCAGATGAGGTGGTTCGGGCATCTGGTCAGGATGCCACCCGAACTCCTCCCGAGGGAGGTGTTTAGGGCACGTCCAACTGGTAGGAGGCCACGGGGAAGACCCAGGACACGTTGGGAAGACTATGTCTCCCGGCTGACCTGGGAACGCCTCGGGATCCCCCGGGAAGAGCTAGACGAAGTGGCTGGGGAGAGGGAAGTCTGGGCTTCCCTGCTTAGGCTGCTGCCCCCGCGACCCGACCTCGGATAAGCGGAAGAAGATGGATGGATGGATGGGCATTTTACTTATGAAGCGCCTTTCGGGGCACTCAAGGACACCGTACAGAATCAAAAAAATATAATCAAATTGGATAAAAATGACAACAAAGATAGATAAGATATGACGATTACAGTTAATAATCAGTCAGGAATAGGTGTGTTTTGAGTCTTGATTTAAAGAGGGATATTTAGTCTAAGTTACAAAGGTCTGTTGGTAGAGAGATCCAAAGATGTAAGGCAGAGCGGCTGAAAGCTCGAGCACCCATGGTGGACAGTTAAAATAAGGGGACAGTGAGATGGATGGATGGATGATGGATGAAGAGGATCTTGGGGAACGTGAGGGAGTGGTAACATGGAGCAGGTCAGAGAGATATGACTGAGAAAGGTTATGGATAGCTTTGAAAGTGAGGAGAATTATTTTAAAGTGGATACAGTTTTTGATTGGTAGCCAGTGGAGTTGCTGCAGAACAGGGATGATGTGCTCAATTGAAGGGGTTCTGGTGATTATCCGGGCTGCAGAGTTCTGGAGAAGCTGAAGTTTGTGAAGAGACTTGTGAGGGAGACCAAACAGGAGAGAGTTGCAGTAGTCGAGGTGAGAGGTGACAAAGCTATGGACTAGTATGGCAGCAGTATGTGGGGTTAGGGATGGGTGAAGTATATCAATGTTGCGTAGATGAAAGTAAGCAGACCGAGGAAATGTTGTTTATATGGGCTTGAAAGGAGTGTGGTGTCGAAGATGACACCCAGACTCTTGACTTGGGAGAAATTGCAGAGAGTAACGGACAAGCTGTTGGTTATGGCAAGAACGGTTGTTGTAACGACAAGTAAGATTTCGGTTTTATTACTATTAAGTTGAAGGAAATTGGATGTTAACCACTGCTTGAGTTCACTGAGGCAGTCTGTAAGGGAGGAAGGAGGAAGAGAAGCAGTTGGTTTGGTTGAAATGTAGAGCTGGGTGTTATCCGCATAACAGTGGAAACGTGTTTTACATTTATGGAAAATATTGTCAAGGGGAAGAATGTAAATGATAAAAAGCAGGGGACCAAGAACATAGCCCTGGGGGACACCAGAGGAAACGGGAGACGGAGGGGATTTGAATGAACGGAGTTGAACAAACTGAGTGCGCGGTCTGAACCAGTGAAAGGGCGTGCTAGTGATGCCAATACTGTGCAATCTATGGAGGAGGACAGTGTGTGAAATGGTGTCAAAGGCTGCAGTGAGATCTAAGAGGATTAGGATTGTGTGAAGACCAGAATCAACTGCCAGGAGGAGATTATTTGTGATTTTTACCAGTGCTGTTTCAGTGCTGTGCAGGGGGCGGAAACCAGACTGGAATTGTTTATATAGGTTATTTAACTGTAGGTGGGAGTGAAGTTGGGAGGAGACAGTTTTTTCAAGGATTTTTGAGATGCATGGCACAAATGAAATTGCACGAAGATTACTGAAATTATTTGGATCTGAGCCTGTTTTTTTTTCAAAATTGGTGTAATGGCTGCGGTTTTGAAAGCAGAGGGAAGAATTCCAGTAGTGAGAGAAGAATGGTTTTAACTATAACTATACGATATACAGTTATAAGTTACAGTTATAGTTAAAACCTTAGAAAATAAAATAAAACCACAAACCTGCCGGCGACAATCAGACAATGCCGGTGTCCCGTCTTTCTTTGGCTTACGCCTAAACACTCAGAATAACACTCGTTACCCATGCATGTAAGCACACACACATATACGCAATTTCAGTAGTGCGTATAAGAGTGTTTCAGTAGTGTGTATAAGAGTGTTTCAGTAGTGTGTGTGTGAGAAAAAAAATTCAGTTGTTTATGTGAGAGCATTTCAGTAGTGTGTAGTAGTGTGTATAAGAGTGTTTCAGTAGTGTGTGTGCGAGAAAAAGATGTCAGTTGTTTATGTGAGAGCATTTCAGTAGTGTGTATAAGAGTGTTTCAGTAGTGTGTGTGAGAAAAAAATTTCAATTGTTACTGTGAGAGCATTTCAGTAGTGTGTATAAGAGTGTTTCAGTAGTTTGTGTGAGAAAAAAATTTCAGTTGTTTATGTGAGAGCATTTCAGTAGTGTGTATGTGAGTGTTTCAGTAGTGTGTGTGAGAGAAAAAGATTTCAGTTGTTAATGTGAGAGCATTTCAGTAGTGTGTATAAGAGTGTTTCAGTAGTGTGTGTGAGAGAAAAAGATTTCAGTTGTTTATGTGAGAGCATTTCAGTAGTGTGTATAAGAGTGTTTCAGTAGTGTGTGAGAGAAAAAAATTTCAGTTGTTTATGTGAGAGCATTTCAGTAGTGTGTATAAGAGTGTTTCAGTAGTATGTGTGAGAGAAAAAGATTTCAGTTGTTTACGTGAGAGCATTTTAGTAGTGTATGTAAGAGGTCATTCTGAATAATGTCCCTAACGGCCCCTCATATACGCACACACACGCTGCACAAGTATCATAAAACAAAGACCAGCCGGTTGGCGCCAATGTTAGCAATGTTAAATGTTACCTGGAATCTGAACTTAAAACTAGAGGACAACACATGTAAACATATTCACATTCTTAAAAGATTACAGTTGGTACAAAATGCGTCTGCTAGACTTTTGACAAGAACAAGAAAGTTTGATCACATTACACCTGTACTGGCTCACCTGCACTGGCTTCCTGTGCACTTAAGATGTGACTTTAAGGTTTTACTACTTACATATAAAATACTACACGGTCTAGCTCCATCCTATCTTGCCGATTGTATTGTACCATATGTCCCGGCAAGAAATCTGCGTTCAAAGGACTCCGGCTTATTAGTGATTCCCAAAGCCCAAAAAAAGTCTGCGGGCTATAGAGCGTTTTCATTTCGGGCTCCAGTACTCTGGAATGCCCTCCCAGTAACAGTTCGGTGGGATCGCCCGACCGAGACTCACCCTCAAAGCCAAGTAAAACTTTTTTGTGAAGAAGAGGTGGCCTACACTACTATATCAAAAAAAAATTATATAAAAAAAATACTAATATTTTTCCTGAGGGAACTCTCCTGAAGGAATCAATAAAGTACTATCTATCTATATATCTATCTATACAACCCGGGAGGACTAAATATATTTATATCAGCGTCCTCTCACAGGCGAGCAGGAAAGAGAACTATTTGAAGATAAAATTCACAAACAAAATATAATCAATAACAAAGTTGTACTTTAACTCCGTTACACCTGCAGTCTACGTGTATCTCTTATGTTTGGCTGCCATCTACTGGTCACACTTATCATTTCACCTTATACCAAATAGAATAGCTTCGAGGTGGTAAGCACAACCAGAATCATTCCGTACATTAGGCGCACCGGGTTGTAAGGCGCACTGTTGAGTTTTGAGGGGAAAAAATGGATTTTAAGTGCACCTTATAGTCAGGAAAATACGGTAATTTACAGAGCCCTACACCTCCCTATACGCAGATCTTATGCAATGTTATATTCCCACCCTCTCCCTGCTCTGCAATTGTTAAAACTATAATGGTAAATTTCCCCAGATACCACAAAAAAGGGAGAAGAAAATGGATGGATGGACAATCATACCGCTTGCGTTGTACCGTTTTTGTGCTAAACAAACATAGCTGTCAGGCTTGCCACTGACAGTTTGTGTTTTAGTTTCTCCTCTGTGTGTTTAGTATTTCCCGTCAGCACTCTTATTTTGGTTCAGCTTCCTGTTTGTCTCCCTGAGTGCTTTGTTTCCCCTCAGCTGTAGCTGATTGGCACCTGGCCACACCTGATGTCAATCAGCCAGCTCCTATTTTACCTGCGTTGTTCCTCCAGTCAGGGCTGGATTATTGTCGCTCTTGTGTCGTTGCTACCTGTCGTGATTTGTCGATGTCATCATTACAGCTACTACCTGTCGTGCTACTATTTGTCCTTGTCGTCGTAGCGGTAAGCTGTTCCTGTTAGCTATTTGTAGTTTGTTTTCTCCTAGCTTTTTTGGTTTCGTGTTTCCTTCTTAGCCATTAGTTGTTTCCAGTTTTTCTGTTTCCTGCTAGATACCTGTTAGCTTCCACCCTAGGCCTTTTGTTTGTTATCCGCCCACGTGCGCGCTTTTGGTTTGAACCCTTTGGTTTGGTTCTAGTTGTTTTTATTAAAACCATGTTTTCTCACTCCATGCCTGCCTCCTTCTCTGCATTTTGGGGTTCGTCAACAACAAACGTTAACAATTGCGGGATCAAACCCTTGCTGGAACACATGCAAATGTATGTTTTTTACATTATTGTCGCTCTTGTGTCGTCGTTACCTGTCGTGATTTGTCGATGTCATCATTACAGCTACTACCTGTCGTGCTACTATTTGTCCGTGTCGTCGTAGCGGTAAGCTGTTCCTGTTAGCTATTTGTAGTTTGTTTTCTCCTAGCTTTTTTGGTTTCGTGTTTTCTTCTTAGCCATTAGCTGTTTCCAGTTTTTCTGTTTCCTGCTAGATACCTGTTAGCTTACACGCTAGGCCTTTTGTTTGTTATCCGCCCACGTGCGCGCTTTTGGTTTGAACCCTTTGGTTTGGTTCTAGTTGTTTATATTAAAACCATGTTTTCTCACTCCATGCCTGCCTCCTTCTCTGCATTTTGGGGTTCGTCAACAACAAACGTTAACAATTGCGGGATCAAACCCTTGCTGGAATATATGCAAATGTATGTTTTTTACATTATTGTCGCTCTTGTGTCGTTGCTACCTGTCGTGATTTGTCGATGTCATCATTACAGCTACTACCTGTCGTGCTACTATTTGTCCGTGTCGTCGTAGCGGTAAGCTGTTCCTGTTAGCTATTTGTAGTTTGTTTTCTCCTAGCTTTTTTGGTTTCGTGTTTTCTTCTTAGCCATTAGCTGTTTCCAGTTTTTCTGTTTCATGCTAGATACCTGTTAGCTTACATGCTAGGCCTTTTGTTTGTTATCCGCCCATGTGCGCGCTTTTGGTTTGAACCCTTTGGTTTGGTTCTAGTTGTTTATATTAAAACCATGTTTTCTCACTCCATGCCTGCCTCCTTCTCTGCATTTTGGGGTTCGTCAACAACAAACGTTAACAATTGCGGGATCAAACCCTTGCTGGAATATATGCAAATGTATGTTTTTTACATTATTGTCGCTCTTGTGTCGTTGCTGCCTGTCGTGATTTGTCGATGTCATCATTACAGCTACTACCTGTCGTGCTACTATTTGTCCGTGTCGTCGTAGCGTTAAGCTGTACCTGTTAGCTATTTGTAGTTTGTTTTCTCCTAGCTTTTTTGGTTTCGTGTTTTCTTCTTAGCCATTAGCTGTTTCCAGTTTTTCTGTTTCCTGCTAGATACCTGTTAGCTTCCACGCTAGGCCTTTTGTTTGTTGTCCGCCCACGTGCGCGCTTTTGGTTTGAACCCTTTGGTTTGGTTCTAGTTGTTTATATTAAAACCATGTTTTCTCACTCCATGCCTGCCTCCTTCTCTGCATTTTGGGGTTCGTCAACAACAAACGTTAACAATTGCGGGATCAAACCCTTGCTGGAATATATGCAAATGTATGTTTTTTACATTATTGTCGCTCTTGTGTCGTTGCTACCTGTCGTGATTTGTCGATGTCATCATTACAGCTACTACCTGTCGTGCTACTATTTGTCCGTGTCGTCGTAGCGGTAAGCTGTTCCTGTTAGCTATTTGTAGTTTGTTTTCTCCTAGCTTTTTTGGTTTCGTGTTTTCTTCTTAGCCATTAGCTGTTTCCAGTTTTTCTCTTTCCTGCTAGATACCTGTTAGCTTACATGCTAGGCCTTTTGTTTGTTATCCGCCCATGTGCGCGCTTTTGGTTTGAACCCTTTGGTTTGGTTCTAGTTGTTTATATTAAAACCATGTTTTCTCACTCCATGCCTGCCTCCTTCTCTGCATTTTGGGGTTCGTCAACAACAAACGTTAACAATTGCGGGATCAAACCCTTGCTGGAATATATGCAAATGTATGTTTTTTACATTATTGTCGCTCTTGTGTCGTTGCTACCTGTCGTGATTTGTCGATGTCATCATTACAGCTACTACCTGTCGTGCTACTATTTGTCCGTGTCGTCGTAGCGGTAAGCTGTTCCTGTTAGCTATTTGTAGTTTGTTTTCTCCTAGCTTTTTTGGTTTCGTGTTTTCTTCTTAGCCATTAGCTGTTTCCAGTTTTTCTGTTTCATGCTAGATACCTGTTAGCTTACATGCTAGGCCTTTTGTTTGTTATCCGCCCATGTGCGCGCTTTTGGTTTGAACCCTTTGGTTTGGTTCTAGTTGTTTATATTAAAACCATGTTTTCTCACTCCATGCCTGCCTCCTTCTCTGCATTTTGGGGTTCGTCAACAACAAACGTTAACAATTGCGGGATCAAACCCTTGCTGGAATATATGCAAATGTATGTTTTTTACATTATTGTCGCTCTTGTGTCGTTGCTGCCTGTCGTGATTTGTCGATGTCATCATTACAGCTACTACCTGTCGTGCTACTATTTGTCCGTGTCGTCATAGCGGTAAGCTGTTCCTGTTAGCTATTTGTAGTTTGTTTTCTCCTAGCTTTTTTGGTTTCGTGTTTTCTTCTTAGCCATTAGCTGTTTCCAGTTTTTCTGTTTCCTGCTAGATACCTGTTAGCTTACATGCTAGGCCTTTGTGTTTGTTATCCGCCCACGTGCGCGCTTTTGGTTTGAACCCTTTGGTTTGGTTCTAGTTGTTTATATTAAAACCATGTTTTCTCACTCCATGCCTGCCTCCTTCTCTGCATTTTGGGGTTGGTCAACAACAAACGTTAACAATTGCGGGATCAAACCCTTGCTGGAATATATGCAAATATATGTTTTTTACATTATTGTCGCTCCTGTGTCGTTGCTACCTGTCGTGATTTGTCGATGTCATCATTACAGCTACTACCTGTCGTGCTACTATTTGTCCGTGTCGTCGTAGCGGTAAGCTGTTCCTGTTAGCCATTTGTAGTTTGTTTTCTCCTAGCTTTTTTGGTTTCGTGTTTTCTTCTTAGCCATTAGCTGTTTCCAGTTTTTCTGTTTCCTGCTAGATACCTGTTAGCTTCCACGCTAGGCCTTTTGTTTGTTATCCGCCCACGTGCGCGCTTTTGGTTTGAACCCTTTGGTTTGGTTCTAGTTGTTTATATTAAAACCATGTTTTCTCACTCCATGCCTGCCTCCTTCTCTGCATTTTGGGGTTCGTCAACAACAAACGTTAACAATTGCGGGATCAAACCCGCCTGGAATATATGCAAATGTATGTTTTTTACATTATTGTCGCTCTTGTGTCGTTGCTACCTGTCGTGATTTGTCGATGTCATCATTACAGCTACTACCTGTCGTGCTACTATTTGTCCTTGTCGTCGTAGCGGTAAGCTGTTCCTGTTAGCTATTTGTAGTTTGTTTTCTCCTAGCTTTTTTGGTTTCGTGTTTTCTTCTTAGCCATTAGCTGTTTCCAGTTTTTCTGTTTCCTGCTAGATACCTGTTAGCTTCCACGCTAGGCCTTTTGTTTGTTATCCGCCCACGTGCGCGCTTTTGGTTTGAACCCTTTGGTTTGGTTCTAGTTGTTTATATTAAAACCATGTTTTCTCACTCCATGCCTGCCTCCTTCTCTGCATTTTGGGGTTCGTCAACAACAAACGTTAACAATTGCGGGATCAAACCCTTGCTGGAATATATGCAAATTATGTTGCATTGGGTATTATAGTCACATTTTTGTAGCCGCTTTGTTTGTAACGTGTTTACTTCACAGCTTATAATTAAAATACAGAGTAAAATAATCAGTCTTTTAAAAAGGTACAAAAAAAAGTAATAAATGCGTAGACATCTGTTATTACCAAAGGGCTCGGTGGCAACCCGAGAAATGATGTATGTTTACGTTTTTCCTCCTCATTAGTGAATATGTTAATGTCCTGCAGAGCTCATTTAGAGGGTTCTTCCACACGCACCTGATTTCTGATCTTAATCTGGCAGGTGATTGGGAGGAGGCCCGATGACAACAACAACAACAACAACAACAAGAAGGGAAAGGAGGGCTAATGCAAAAAAAGGGGGGATGACAGCAAAAGAGTCTGAGAGCGACTCGCAGTAATAATTAAAACCACTTTGAAGGCAGCCCTTTGAAGGCCTCTTCCCTAAATAAGCACTTCTCTTTAAAGTCGCTACGTGGATGATGATCTCACAGCCCTCTGGTTGTTGGAGGAAACGTGTGTTTTGACAGTTTGTTTGGGGAGAGGAAATTAGCCCAGCGCTCGCTCGGAGGATGGCCACTAACTTTTCGCTAACGTCTCGCTTTGAAGTCGGGGGAGGGAGGGGGGGCATGATTGTTTGTGAGGAGGAGGGAAAAGTGTTCGGCAGCGTAGGTCCTGTGGGGAAGTAAGGGCGGGATGAGTTCTACCATCAAACTGTACATATTATTATCATCATCAATTAGTTGCCACGAGCAACCGCCACCTTAAAGACGAGCCAGACGACTAAGAGACAAGTTGTTGTGTTGAAGTAATCAGTGCTTCTAAAACTTTTTCCACTAAGTTAGCGTAGTAGGCTCCAGTATTCATATATATCCATCCATCCATCCATCCATCCATCTTCTTCCGCTTATCCGAGGTCGGCTCGCGAGGGCAACAGCCTAAGCAGGGAAACCCAGACTTCCCTCTCTCCAGCCACTTCGTCTAGCTCTTCCCGGGGGATCCCGAGGCGTTCCCAGGCCAGCCGGGAGACATAGTCTTCCCAACGTGTTCTGGGTCTTCCCCGTGGCCTCCCACCGGTTGGACGTGCCCTAAACACCTCCCTAGGGAGGCGTTCGGGTGGCATCCTGACCAGATGCCCGAACCACCTCATCTGGCTCCTCTCGATGTGGAGGAGCAGCGGCTTTACTTTGAGTTCCTCCCGGATGGCAGAGCTTCTCACCCTATCTCTAAGGGAGAGCCCCGCCACACGGCGGAGGAAAATAATTCGGGCCGCTTGTACCCGTGATCTTATCTTTTCGGTCATGACCCAAAGCTCATGACCATAGGTGAGGATGGGAACGTAGATCAACCGGTAAATTGAGAGCTTTGCCTTCCGGCTCAGCTCCTTCTTCACCACAACGGATCGGTACAACGTCCGCATTACTGAAGACGCCGCACCGATCCGCCTGTCAATCTCACGATCCACTCTTCCCTCACTCGTGAACAAGACTCCTAGGTACTTGAACTCCTCCACTTGGGGCAGGGTCTCCTCCCCAACCCGGAGATGGCATTCCACCCTTTTCCGGGCGAGAACCATGGACTCGGACTTGGAGGTGCTGATTCTCATTCCGGTCGCTTCACACTCGGCTGCAAACCGATCCAGTGAGAGCTGAAGATCCCGGTCAGATGAAGCCATCAGGACCACATCATCTGCAAAAAGCAGAGATCTAATCCCGCGGTCACCAAACCGGAACCCCTCAACGCCTTGACTGCGCCTAGAAATTCTGTCCATAAAAGTTATGAACAGAATATATATATATATATATATATATATAAGGGCTGCAAATCTTTGGGTGTCCCACGGATCGATTCAATATCGATTCTTGGGGTCACGATTCGATTCAAAATCTTTTTTTTTTCAATTCAACACGATTCTCGATTCAAAAACGATTTTTTTCCCGATTCAAAAGGATTCTCTTTAGATTCGATACATAGGATTTCAGCAGGATCTACCCCAGTCTGCTGACATGCTAGCAGAGTAGTAGATTTTTGTAAAGAGCTTTTATAATTGTAAAGGACAATGTTTTATCAACTGATGGCAATAATGTAAATTTGTTTCAACTATTAAATGAACTAAAAATGTGACTTATTTTATCTTTGTGAAAACATTGGACACAGTGTGTTGTCAAGCTTATGAGATGCGATGCAAGTGTAAGCCACTGTGACACTTTTTTAAAATTTTTTATTAATGTCTAATGATAATGTCAATGAGGGATTTTTACTCACTGCTATGCTGAAATTATAACTAATATCGATACTGTTGTTGATAATATTCATTTTTGTTTCACTGTTTTTGGTTTGTTCTGTGTCGTGTTTGTGTCTTCTTTCAATTGCTCTGTTTATTGCAGTTCTGAGTGTTGCTGGGTCAGGTTCGGTTTTGGAATTGTATTGCATTGTTATGGTATTGCTGTGTATTGTTTTTTATTGGATTGATAAAGAAAAGAAATCGATTTATATATATGCCTCGGATAAGCGGAAGTGGATGGATGGATGTATATACATACATAAATAGATAGTGAAGTGAAGTGTGAATTATATTTATATAGCGCTTTTCTCAAGTGACTCAAAGCACTTTACATTGTGAAACCCAATATCTAAGTTACATTTAAACCAGTGTGGGTGGCACTGGGAGCAGGTGGGTAAAGTGTCTTGCCCAAGGACACAACCGCAGAGACTAGGATGGTGGAAGCGGGGATCGAACCAGCAACCCTCAAGTTGCTGGCACGGCCGCTCTACCAACCGAGCTATACTTCCCCACGGTAGATAGATAGATAGATAGATAGATAGATAGATAGATAGATAGATAGATAGATAGATAGATAGATAGATAGATAGATAGATAGATAGATAGATAGATAGATAGATAGATAGATAGATAGATAGATAGATAGATAGATCGATCTTTATTGAGTCCTTCAGGAGAGTTCCCTTATCCATCCATCCATTTTCTACCACTTATTCCCTTTTGGGGTCGCGGGGGGCGCTGGCGCCTATCTCAGCTACAACCGGGCGGAAGGCGGGGTACACCCTGGACAAGTCGCCACCTCATCGCAGGGCCAACACAGATAGACAGACAACATTCACACTCACATTCACACACTAGGGACCATTTTTAGTGTTGCCAATCAACCTATCCCCAGGTGCATGTCTTTGGAAGTGGGAGGGAACCCACGCAGTCACGGGGAGAACATGCAAACTCCACACAGAAAGATCCCGAGCCTGGATTTGAACCCAGGACTGCAGGAACTTCTTATTGTGAGGCAGACGCACTAACCCCTCTGAAAATTTAAATTCCAGCAGCAGTGTACATATAATTGATTACAATTTTAAAAAGTAAAAATAAATAATGAGGGTATAAATGGAAAAACCGAACACACTTTTTGTTGGCGAAAAAGACAAACATTGTGGAAAAATAACCACGTGCTTTGCTTTTCTTTGGCTGTGAAGTCCGACCGGTTGTTTACCACATAAACGATCGGGGTGATTAAAAAGAGTTTGGGCGCGGCGGGAATAGCCGACGTGCAAGCAAAAAGGGGGATTTCAAAGAAGATCCCTTGAAGTGTCTAAACTGCTGGATGTTGACCCAGCATGCAAAGGGCTTGTGCTTTGATGGAGGTTTGTGCTGAGCAACAGGGGAGGAGTGTGCACACATCGAAACATTCTGCTCTCCTTTGCCGCAGCTCATGACTGGGACTGGGGGGGGGTTTCTTCACCCCCACCATGCCAGTTCCACATCAGAGACTTACAGGACATCACGTTCTTATCTTTATGGCGCCGCCTGTAGCGCGCACACACACACAAACGGCACTCTCAATCGTCAATCATGCAAGTGTGAGCGGACTGGATTGCCAGAAATCTCAGTTACGGTGCATTCAGGAAACGATCAGGCGGACCGTAATGGCCTGGCTGCCGGCAGCCTGGGTGTGTGTCTGCGTTTAATAGCGATCCATGCACTTTCGTACGGAGTAACACCATCTCCTTCACAAACCTTGCTTTTACATTATTACTCCACCACATGTGGATGTATGCCATGTAATATAATCTGAAGTAATGGGCATCGCACACTTCAGCAGAGGTATTATTTGAATCGTAATCCATGGTTGTTTACATCATGTTTCTAGAACGTTGCTCTCAACATGCCCGATACGAATAGTATCAGTGTGATGAAGGGCAGAGCTGCAGCGAAACTTTGTGGTTAGTTTATTTTCAACCTCTTTGCTCACATACACTAAATTGCCCCCCAAAAAATGTTTGGCCACCTGCCTCGTCCCACATACAGTGGGGCAAAACAGTATTTAGTCAGCCAGCGATTGTGCAAGTTCTCCCACTTAAAATGATGACAGAGGTCTGTAATTTTCATCATAGGTACACTTCAACTACGAAGGGCAGAATGTGGAAAAAAAATCTCGGAATTCACATTGTAGGAATTTTAAAGAATTTATTTGTAAATGATGGTGGAAAATAAGTATTTGGTCAACCATTCAAAGCTCTCACTGATGGAAGGAGGTTTTGGCCTCATTCATTCTTTGCTTAACACGGATCAATCGTCCTGTCCCCTTAGCAGAAAAACAGCCCCAAAGCATGATGTTTCCACCCCCCATGCTTCACAGTAGGTATGGTGTTCTTGGGATGCAACTCAGTATTCTTCTTCCTCCAAACACGACAAGTTGAGTTTATACCCATCCATCCATTTTCTACCGCTTATTCCCTTTTAGGATCGCGGGGGGCGCTGGCGCCTATCTCAGCTAAAACCGGGCGGAAGGCGGGGTACACCCTGGACAAGTCGCCACCTCATCGCAGGGCCAACACAGATAGACAGACAACATTCACACTCACATTCACACACTAGGGCTAATTTAGTGTTGCCAATCAACCTATCCCCAGGTGCATGTCTTTGGAAGTGGGAGGAAGCCGGAGTACCCGGAGGGAACCCACGCATTCACGGGGAGAACATGCAAACTCCACACAGAAAGATCCCGAGCCTGGATTTGAACCCAGGACTGCAGGACTTTCATATTGTGAGGCAGACGCACTAACCCCTCTCCCACCGTGAAGCCCGTCCCACAAACAGTGGGGCAAAAAAGTATTTAGTCAGCCACCGATTGTGCAAGTTCTCCCACTTAAAATGATGACGGAGGTCTGTAATTTTCATCATAGGTACACTTCAACTGTGAGAGACAGAATGTGGAAAAAAAAATCCAGGAATTCACATTGTAGGAATTTTAAAGAATTTATTTGTAAATGATGGTGGAAAATAAGTATTTTGTCAACCATTCAAAGCTCTCACTGATGGAAGGAGGTTTTGGCTCAAAATCTCACGATACATGGCCCCATTCATTCTTTCCTTAACACGGATCAATCGTCCTGTCCCCTTAGCAGAAAAACAGCCCCAAAGCATGATGTTTCCACCCCCATGCTTCACAGTAGGTATGGTGTTCTTGGGATGCAACTCAGTATTCTTCTTCCTCCAAACACGACAAGTTGAGTTTATACCCATCCATCCATTTTCTACCGCTTATTCCCTTTTAGGATCGCGGGGGGCGCTGGCGCCTATCTCAGCTAAAACCGGGCGGAAGGCGGGGTACACCCTGGACAAGTCGCCACCTCATCGCAGGGCCAACACAGATAGACAGACAACATTCACACTCACATTCACACACTAGGGCTAATTTAGTGTTGCCAATCAACCTATCCCCAGGTGCATGTCTTTGGAAGTGGGAGGAAGCCGGAGTACCCGGAGGTAACCCACGCATTCACGGGGAGAACATGCAAACTCCACACAGAAAGATCCCGAGCCTGGATTTGAACCCAGGACTGCAGGACCTTCGTATTGTGAGGCAGACGCACTAACCCCTCTTCCACCGTGAAGCCCGTCCCACAAACAGTGGGGCAAAAAAGTATTTAGTCAGCCACCGATTGTGCAAGTTCTCCCACTTAAAATGATGACAGAGGTCTGTAATTTTTATCATAAGTACACTTCAACTGTGAGAGACAGAATGTGGAAAAAAAAAATCCCGAAATTCACATTGTAGGAATTTTAAAGAATTTATTTGTAAATGATGGTGGAAAATAAGTAGTTGGTCGACCATTCAAAGCTCTCACTGATGGAAGGAGGTTTTGGCTCAAAATCTCACGATACATGGCCCCATTCATTCTTTCCTTAACACGGATCAATCGTCCTGTCCCCTTAGCAGAAAAACAGCCCCAAAGCATGATGTTTCCACCCCCATGCTTCACAGTAGGTGTGGTGTTCTTGGGATGCAACTCAGTATTCTTCTTCCTCCAAACACGACAAGTTGAGTTTATACCCATCCATCCATTTTCTAACGCTTATTCCCTTTTAGGATCGCGGGTGGCGCTGGCACCTATCTCAGCTACAATCGGGCGGAAGGCGGGGTACACCCTGGACAAGTCGCCACCTCATCGCAGGGCCAACACAGATAGACAGACAACATTCACACACTAGGCCCAATTTAGTGTTGCCAATCAACCTATCTCCAGGTGCATGTCTTTGGAAGTGGGAGGAAGCCGGAGTACCCGGAGGGAACCCACGCATTCACGGGGAGAACATGCAAACTCCACACAGAAAGATCCCGAGCCTGGATTTGAACCCAGGACTGCAGGACCTTCGTATTGTGAGGCAGACGCACTAACCCCTCTTCCACCGTGAAGCCCGTCCCACATACAGTGGGGCAAAAAAGTATCTCACGATACATGGCCCCATTCATTCTTTCCTTAACACGGATCAATCGTCCTGTCCCCTTAGCAGAAAAACAGCCCCAAAGCATGATGGTTCCACCCCCATGCTTCACAGTAGGTGCTGTGTTCTTGGGATGCAACTCTGTATTCTTCTTTCCCCAAACACGACAAGTTGAGTTTATACCAAAAAGTTCTATTTTCTTAATTCTCTGCTGTATCATCCATGTATCCATTTTGGTATAAACTCAACTCGTCGTGTTTGGAGGAAGAAGAATACTGAGTTGCATCCCAAGAACACCAGACCTACTGTGAAGCATGGGGGTGGAAACATCATGCTTTGGGGCTGTTTTTCTGCTAAGGGGACAGGACGATTGATCCGTGTTAAGGAAAGAATGAATGGGGCCATGTATCGTGAGATTTTCAGCCAAAACCTCCTTCTATCAGTGAGAGCTTTGAATGGTTGACCAAATACTTATTTTCCACCATCATTTACAAATAATGCTCAAATTAATGGGGAAATTGTTGCTTTCTCGGTCCGAATTGCTCTTACTGCTGGTGGCTCCCGTTATAAACAATGCGTGGAGCCCTGCAACTGGTGACGTCATCGTCTGCTACTTCTCGTAAAGGCAGGGCTTTTCTATTAGCGACCTGAAAAGTCGCGAACTTTATCGTCGATGTTCTCTACTAAATCCTTTCAGCAAAAATATGGCAATATCACAAAATTATCCAGTATGACACATAGCATGGACCTGCTGTCCCCGTTTAAATAAGAACATCTCATTTCAGTAGGTCTTTGAAATCTTTGGTATGACTCGGCCTTGGTTTGAACCCACGACCTACCGATCTCAGATCGGATACCCTAACCACAATGCCACCGAGCAAATTTTATAACCCTAACCCCAAATCTAACACATCATGCTTTGTTTGGTCTTAAATGACCAATAAATGTAAGGTAAACAACAATAATTACCTTTTCTTTGGATGCCTGAAAATGCAGTTCTGCCCCCAAATTGCGATGGAAAAAATTAATTAAATGCTTATAAATGACACATGAAATAGATGAATAAACATTTACTGTAACATCACTCTTACCTGCATTGAAGGTTCTTGTCGGCGATGAGCAGAGAGACCAGAGGAGGGTGGAACCAAAGTCAGATTCATACGTTGCGACGAGTTCTTTGTTCCAGTTCAATTGTGTTTTTGACCTTCTTCGTCAAAGGGCTGGCACTCGCAACTTTATTTGGCCCCGTGGTGGCTTATTATTTTAGCCTTACTCAATTAAAAAAAAAAGCACAAAGAATGAGTCATCGACACATTATGTAAATTGATAGGCGGGGACGAACGGAGTAGTTTGTTATGTTCAATGTTTGCCAAAACAGCGTACTTAAAGAATATGGCAACATTTTTGACCAAAAACCGAGTGATAAGTTTAGTTTCGGGTCACTTTTTATACTAGATGCCCTTTTTTTGATGAAATTCTGGCCGGGGAACCCATGATTGGCAGAAGCTTGTCCCGATATACCTCCAAAGATCAGTATTATTATTATTGTTGGTATTGTTTTTATTATTATTATTATTATCACTATTATTATTATCATGATATTGGATTGAGGTCAGGTTAACTTAAAGTACCACTGATAGTCACAAACACACACAAAGTGTGGAGAAATGATTCTCTGCATTTGAACCATCACCCTTAATCACCCCCTGGGAGGTGAGGGGAGCAGTGAGCAGCAGCGGTGGCCACGCCCGGGAACCCTTGATGCTGAGTGCCAAGCAGGGAGGTAACGGGTCCCATTTCTATAGGTGTGGTATGACTCGGCCGGGGTTTGAACTCAAGACCTGCCGATCTCAGGGCGGACACTCTGACCATCCCAGAGGAGTTGTAGTTTTTCTAGGGACAGTGTGGAGGGAGATGTTGTCAGCGCTGCCTGCAGGAGCAAAGGTCACCGCCTCTGTTCATGGCGCTGAGGACAGAGCACCTTCAGACCGGGGTGTGGCAGTGCTGACGGCGAGACACAGCTGGCAGGTGATTAGATTTCACAGATGGTTCATGTTAATTTAATCATCTGTTGTCTTTAACAGTGAGGGGCCGGGAGCAGGAGGAGAGAGAGGAGACGGACGTGACTGAAAGGTCACGTTCTACTGGAGAGAAAATCTTGTGTTGAAACAAAATCATTAGAACCTTGTTAAAACCTGCACGTTTGGCTCCTGCGCCGTGTCTGACAGCGGGACCGCTAGGAAGCGACTTCCACAGACGAATAAAAAACACGACACAAATGCTTAGTATTTCAAAAAGCAACTTTCTGTGTTTGGAAAAACTAAATGAAGTCAAGATAATAAATTGTGGTAGTCAGTAACAGCTTCATTTTTAGCTCGAGCAGAGTCAAAAAAGTTGGAATCATGAAAAACAAACAAAAAACCGGTCAGGACTAGGACTAGGAATTGGATTGTTTCTCCAATGCAAAGGAAAATTGGCACGAGCGAGACGTGAATGTGAGTACATATTTATTTAAACTAAAAAATTACAAACAAAGGAAGCAAACAAAAGGCGTGCACGAGGGCGGAGAACAAACATGACTAAAAAACAAATGACTAGCAGAAAGGCTATTAACTATAAACATGAAACAAAACATTTTCACTGTGACATGAATAACAAAAACTTACTGTGACTTAGACGAGGGAATGAGATAACGGTCGGGTTGAGGGATTTGTAAAGTCGCCAGACTGACTTCCCGGCAACTTCTGGTTAAAATAATAGTTACGTTTTCTTTTCATCATTTATTCTCTACAAAAAAAACTTCCGTTTAAGGAAAAAAAATATACGACGGAATGACGTACAGAAAAACCCTTTTTTCATATATATATATATATATATATATATATATATATATAAATATATATGTGTAGTGAAGTGAAGTGAAGCAAATTATATTTTATATAGCGCTTTTCTCTAGTGACTCAAAGCGCTTTACATAGTGAAACCCAATATCTAAATTACATTTTAAACCAGTGTGGGTGGCACTGGGAGCAGGTGGGTAAAGTGTCTTGCCCAAGGACACAACGGCAGTGACTAGGATAGCAGAAGCGGGAATCGAACCTGCAACCCTCAAGTTACTGGCACGGCCACTCTACCAACCGAGCTCTATATATATATATATATATATATATATATACATATATATATATATATATATATATATATATATATATATTTTTTTTTTTGTTTGTTTGTTTTTATTTTCTTTTTAAATTAAAGGTAAATTGAGCAAATTGGCTATTTCTGGCAATTTATTTAGGTGTGTATCAAACTGGTAGCCCTTCGCATTAATCAGTACCCAAGAAGTAGCTCTTGGTTTCAAAAAGGTTGCTGACCCCTGTTTTAGGGTATGACATGATCGGTTTGTATAGGATCCTGGCCAAAATGTTAGCATGCACACACACACACACACACACACACACACACACACACAGACACACACAAACACACAAACACTGATGCAACCTAGCAGCAACCAGTGAAGCGGCGCCCAGACGATAATTACTCTCCCAGCCTGGAGAAGGCGTGTGTTAGGACTGATGTGACGAGAGGAGGCGCCACAGTGAGGTGCCATCAGGCCTTAAACCCACCGACGACGGGACTTTTTCTTCAAAGTTTGTCAGGCACGACAGGATGCTGACACGAGAGGTCACGCCAGACAGGAGACTGAAACGCAGCAGATGGCAGCCTGCAGCCAATGCCACCGACAAATACGGCGCTGGCTGTCAACTCATCCAGGGAAATAAAGTCCCCCCTTTCCAGATTACAGAGAGAACATTTTGGAGCAGTAGATGCACACCTGCAGGAACAAATGTGTGGACATTTTTATGGTGCAACGGGTGGTTAGCGCTTCTGGCTCTCCTCCCCCCGGGGGGGTCTGGGTGTGTACAAAGCTGCCAAGGATGATGTTGATGTTGTGTTGTCTGAGACAAAGAGAAAAAAAATAATAGAGTTGTCGTTCAGCAA
This sequence comes from Nerophis ophidion, assembly GCF_033978795.1. Taxonomy (NCBI): domain Eukaryota; kingdom Metazoa; phylum Chordata; class Actinopteri; order Syngnathiformes; family Syngnathidae; genus Nerophis; species Nerophis ophidion. The sequence continues at coordinate 7,702,343 of NC_084630.1, read as the reverse complement.
AGCAAAGCTGTCTTCTTTTACTCGAGTCGAGTCAAGTCAGTGGGTATTGACGGACGGCAAAGTTCAGAGACGTTCCGCTGTGTTTGCCGTCGAGCAGCTGTTACGTATATTGAATGGCGGCACCATGTTTGTTTTCTTCTGCTCCCCGGGAAGGACGGAGGTAAACAGTTTGGGGTTTGCTTTACTACGACTCCCCTCACCACGTGATCACACATGGTTTCACGACTGAGGTTTCTCGTGAAAGTCTGCCCTATTTTCTATAAAGTATATATATATATATATAAATACAGTGGGGCAAAAAAGTATTTAGTCAGCCACCGATTGTGCAAGTTCTCCCACTTAAAATGATGACAGAGGTCTGTAATTTTCATCATAGGTACACTTCAACTGTGAGAGACAGAATGGGAAAAAAAAAATACAGGAATTCACATTGTAAGAATTTTTAAGAATTTATTTGTAAATGATGGTGGAGAATAAGTATTTGGTCCAACATTCAAAGCTCTCACTGATGGAAGGAGGTTTTGGCTGAAAACCTCACAATACATGGCCCCATTCATTCTTTCCTTAACACGGATCAATCGTCCCGTCCCCTTAGCAGAAAAACAGCCCCAAAGCATGATGTTTCCACCCCCATGCTTCACAGTAGGTGTGGTGTTCTTGGGATGCAACTCGGTATTCTTCTTCCTCCAAACACGACGAGTTGAGTTTATACCAAAAAGTTCTATTTTGGTTTCATCTGACCACATGACATTCTCCCAATCCTCTTCTGTATCATCTGTTTATCCATTTTGGTATAAACTCAACTCGTCGTGTTTGGAGGAAGAAGAATACTGAGTTGCATCCCAAGAACACCACACCTACTGTGAAGCATGGGGGTGGAAACATCATGCTTTGGGGCTGTTTTTTTGCTAAGGGGACAGGACGATTGATCCGTGTTAAAGAAATAATGAAAGGGGCCATGTATCGTGAGATTTTGAGCCAAAACCTCCGTCCATCAGTGAGAGCTTTGAATGGTTGACCAAATACTTATTTTCCACCATAATTTACAAATAAATTCTTTAAAATTCTTACAATATGAATTCCAAGATTTTTTTTCACATTCTGTCTCTCACAGTTGAAGTGTACCTATGATGAAAATTACAGACCTCTGTCATTATTTTAAATGGGAGACCTTGCACAATCGGTGGCTGACTAAATACTTTTTTGCCCCACTGTAAACCAAATGTAATGGTCATTTCAGGAACAAAATATTTTTCTATCCACAAACAAACAACAAAAAGAACATAAAGTGTCCATCTGCAGAGGTTGAGTGGACTATTTTCAGAGGCCATAAACAAAAAGTCTGATTAAAAAACATTCCGAGATAAAAATGCCTTTTCTGATTAAATTAGTGGGTGTGATTGTCCCAGTCGGGACCAATACAGTCACATATGTTCCTGCAAGTCCGCATTCAGGGTCAAAAATTGGCAAATATACAAGCTTACCTACTATAGCGGGTAAGACAGAGACACGGTACGTCTGAAAATGACAGACCTCTGTCATCATTTTAAGTGGGAGAACTTGCACAATCGGGGGCTGACTAAATACTTTTTTGCCCCACTGTATTTTGAGTTTTTTTGCGGTTTTCCCGTGTGTAGTGTTTTGGTTCCTGTCTTGCGCTTCTATTTTGGTGGCTTTTCCAGTTGCATTTTCGTGTCTTCCTTTGAGCGCTATTCCCCGCACCTGCTTTGTTTTAGCAAAAATATTTAAGTTGTTTCTATCTTTTTTTTGTGTGGACATTGTTGTCATGTCATGTTTTGCCCCTTTGTGGACGCCATCTCTGCTCCACACAGTAGGTATGGTGTTCTTGGGATGCAACTCAGTATTCTTCTTGCTCCAAACACGACGAGTTGAGTTTATACCAAAATGGATACATGGATGATACAGCAGATGATTGGGAGAATGTCATGTGGTCAGATGAAACCAAAATAGAACTTTTTGGTATAAACTCAACTGGTGGTGTTTGGAGGAAGAAGAATACTGAGTTGCATCCCAAGAACACCACACCTACTGTGAAGCATGGGGGTGGAAACATCATGCTTTGGGGCTGTTTTTCTGCTAAGGGGACAGGACGATTGACCCGTGTTAAGGAAAGAATGAATGGGGCCATGTATCGTGAGATTTTGAGCCAAAACCTCCTTCCATCAGTGAGAGCTTTGAATGGTTGACCAAATACTTATTTTCCACCATAATTTACAAATAAATTCTTTACAATTCTTACAAAGTGAATTCCAAGATTTTTTTTTCACATTCTGTCTCTCACAGTTGAAGTGTACCTAATGTAATGGTAATTTCAGGAACAAAATATTTTTCTATCCACAAACAAACAACAAAAAGAACATAAAGTGTCCATCTGCAGAGGTTGAGTGGAATATTTTCAGAGGCCATAAACAAAAAGTCTGATTAAAAAATATTCACGGATAAAAATGCCTTTTCTGATTAAATTAGTGGGTGTGATTGTCCCAGTCTGGACCAATACAGTCACATATATTCCTGCAAGTCCGCATTCAGGGTCAAAAATTGGCAAATATACAAGCTTACCTACTATAGTGGGTAAGACAGAGACACGGTACGTCTGAAAATTACAGACCTCTGTCATCATTTTAAGTGGGAGAACTTGCACAATCGGGGGCTGACTAAATACTTTTTTGCCCCACTGTATATTGAGTTTTTTTGCGGTTTTCCCGTGTGTAGTGTTTTGGTTCCTGTCTTGCGCTCCTATTTTGGTGGCTTTTCCAGTTGCATTTTCGTGTCTTCCTTTGAGCGCTATTCCCCGCACCTGCTTTGTTTTAGCAAAAATATTTAAGTTGTTGCTATCTTTTTTATGTGTGGACATTGTTGTCATGTCATGTTTTGCCCCTTTGTGGACGCCATCTCTGCTCCACACAGTAGGTATGGTGTTCTTGGGATGCAACTCAGTATTCTTCTTCCTCCAAACACGACGAGTTGAGTTTATACCAAAATGGATACATGGATGATACAGCAGAGGATTGGGAGAATGTCATGTGGTCAGATGAAACCAAAATAGAACTTTTTGGAATAAACTCAACTCGTCGTGTTTGGAGGAAGAAGAATACTGAGTTGCATCCCAAGAACACCACACCTACTGTGAAGCATGGGGGTGGAAACATCATGTTTTGGGGCTGTTTTTCTGCTAAGGGGACCGGACGATTGATCCGTGTTAAGGAAAGAATGAATGGGGCCATGTATCCTGAGATTTTGAGCCAAAACCTCCTTCCATCAGTGAGAGCTTTGAAAGGTTGACCAAATACTTATTTTCCACCATAATTTACAAATAACTTCTTTAAAATTCTTACAATGTGAATTCCAAGATTTTTTTTTCACATTCTGTCTCTCACAGCTGAAGTGTACCTATGATGAAAATTACAGACCTCTGTCATCATTTTAAGTGGGAGAACTTGCACAATCGGTGGCTGACTAAACTCGTGACGTCACGAGTGACACTTCCCCTGTCATCATTTTGAAAATGGAGGCTGATTTCAATACCAGTAATTTGAAATCGCATAAAGTGAAGAAGATTAAGAGCTATTCAGTAGGATTTAAGGTGCAAGCTTACATCACACTCATTTTTTTACTGCATGCCTTTGGTAAGTGCCGGAGTGAGAAGAGGTTTTAAAATAATTAGCGTATGCTTACTTTTACCGCATGCTTTAGGTAAGCGCAGGAGTGAGAAGAGGTTTTAAATTAATTAGCGCCCCGGCGGCAATTCAAGAAAATACACATACAAATATAATTTTATAATGCAGTCTACTGAAAACGACGGAAAGTGCCATTTTACTGACGCTATGTAGTATGAGACTGTAAAATGACGCTAAAAACATTTTAAAGTGGATTGTTCACTCTCCAATTCGTCACATTTCATGTGTCAGGTAAAACGTGGCGACGTGAATTTTCTTTCTACTATAAGTCCCCTCTAAGTCTTGAATGTCATCCTTGCATTGATTGCTTGGGGGGGGGGGGAATATATATATTTTATTTATATGACAATATGATATGATTGATGTATTTTTTTGGGGAATGCGCATTTGTATTTATCTTTTGATCAACCTTTAAATGATGACCATTTTAAAGCAGACACACTGGATTGCATGCATAAAATGATATGCTTGAAAGAGGCAAATAATCAAATCTAAGATGGTTTGAGTTATTATCACCCCTCTTCCCCTAAAAGCCCTGATGTGCCCTCAAGTCTGCACACACATGCCGAAAAGTCAGCACAAACCTTTTAACGCTAATTGTTGAGGTCGGTGGCATTTAATTGCATGTACAATGTGACTTTAGAGAAAATGGTGGGTATTGTGTTCCATAATTGCCCGCACTGTAATATCTACATTGATTTCATTGCATTTGGACAATATAAGTGCATAAATACCCAGTCACCTTTGCTGGTGACATTTCCGTTCTGCTTATTTTTCTCCACATTAGTAAGGTCAACAACTGCAGGCAACGCAGGGATAAACGCGAGAAATGTCAGCGCTTTTAAAATGATCGGCGGCATAGTGTACAATTCTAACATACTGTGGCAGTGTGTCGGCTGCTTCTTGCCTGTTGAGCTGGTGGCGTAATTGGATTCCATCCTGGGGTTTTGCCCTGTTGTAGCTTTTCATTAGTGATTGCTGTGAAACAGAAAAAGGTTAGGATTAAATAAAGGGTGCTTCTTTTTTACTTCTTTTCAGACGTGTTGGCTTGTGTAATTGTGAACATGAGATCTACTCCAAGGTGACGCTGTACTTGTATGCATGTTTAAAAGAAAATACACTAACATACTGTAATATATTCCAATACTTATAGTATTTGTAAAAATAATTATAGGGAAAATACTGGTAAATAAATAATTAGAAAGAGGCAACGTAAGAATTTTTTGTAGGACTGCGAATCTTTGGGTGTCCCACGATTCGATTCCATATCGATTCTTGGGGTAACGATTGAATTCAAAATCGATTCTTTTTCAATTCAACCCGATTCTCGATTCAAAAATGATTTTTTCCCGATTTAAAAGGATTCTGTATTCAGTCAATACATAGGATTTCAGCAGGATCTACCCCAGTCTGCTGACATGCAAGCAGAGTAGTAGATTTTTGTAAAAAGCTTTTATAATTGTAAAGGACGATAATGTAAATTTGTTTCAACTATCAAACGAACCAAAAATATGACTTATTTTATCTTTGTGAAAACATTGGACACAGTGTGTTGTCAAGCTTATGAGATGCGATGCAAGTGTAAGCCACTGTGACACTATTGTTCTTTTTTTATCAATGTCTAGTCCAGGGGTGCTCATTACGTCGATCGCGAGCTACTAGTCGACCGCGGGGGGTGTGTCAGTCGATCTCGAGCCAGGCTTTTAAAAAAAATAGACCTAAAAATTGCTGATCATCAATCTTCACCAAGACGTCACTTAAATGACATTCACGGTACCGGAGGGTCTTGTGAGATGACGCTGGCTGCTGCAAGATCATTATTATGAAAATATGAACGAGAGGAAGGCGAGAAACACTTTTTATTTCAACAGACTCTCGCGCCGTACCTTCCGTCAAAACTCTAAAGGCCGACTGCACATTTCCTATCTTCACAATAAAAGCCCTGCTTCTTGCTGCCTGCGCTAACTAAATACAGAGTCTCGGAAAACTGGCGTGCACAAGCGATCCCTCAGAAAGCTGGCGTGCACATCACTTGTGCACGCCAGCTTTCCGAGACTCTTATTTTGAGAACGAGTCACAGAAAATGCAGGCTTAAATAAGAATGGTAATTAACAAACAAGTGAGAGCCCAGAAACAAGGAGCAGGTGAAACAAAAATGCAACCATGACGACAGAACGAACCAGGAAGTGCACAAACAAACCCAAAATCCACTCTTGTTCCGGATCGTAACAAGAGTCATTCAAATAACTATAACATATAGAAAACGCAATAAGTTTACCAAACAGTCTGTCACTCCTAATCGATAAATCCAATGAAATCTTATACGTCTAGTCTCTTACGTGAAGGAGCTAAATAATATTATTTGATATTTTACGGTAATGTGTTAATAATTTCACACATAAGTCGCTCCTGAGTATAAGTCGCACCCCTGGCCAAACTATGAAAAAAACTGCGACTTATAGTCCGAAAAAACACGGTAATCCGATTCCAACGCCAACTCCAAAGGTATGCGCCGCTTCCTCTAGTCGTTTACTGCTGCATATTTCACTACGTCCAGCTTGTAATCTGCAGTACATGATTTCCTTTTCGGTGCCATTTTTGTTCGGCCCTTCTCAGTTTTTATAAGTTACCGCCAACGATGAAATGATCTATTTTAACAGCTACGGCAGTAGCATATAGCATATAGCAATTAGCATTCCATGACCCACAATGCACTTCTGCCATGACCCTCCCTTGTCAAAAATTCTTATTGGTTCACATGTGTGTGACGATTGCTGACAATTTCTTCGTCTCTTCCGCGAATGAAATAAATATATATTTGTTTTGATATTTTAAGGTAATGTGTTAATAATTTCACACATAAGTCGCTCCTGAGTATAAGTCGCACCCCCGGCCAAACTATGAAAAAAAACTGCGACTTATAGTCCGAAAACTACGATATATCTTTTATAGATTTGCAATCAGTGATTATTTTTTTGTAACCCTAACCCCAAATCTAACAAAATATGCTTTATTTGGTCTTGAATTACCAATAAATGTAAGGTAAACGACAATAATGACCTTTTCTTTGGATGCCACTAGGCCACTGAGTATGGTAGAAATACTATACAGGAACACATTTACGCACTACTGGGCATTGTACAAAACGGTTTATTTTCTGGCGCATTTAAAAATCAATAAACCCACATCAGTAATTAAAACATATCCTATGTGGTATTGTCAGAAATCAGAAATACTTTATTAATCCTAAGGGATTAATAAATAGCCTTCCCGGTAAGGTTTATTCAGGTGTACTGGAGAGGAGACTACGCCGGATAGTCGAACCTCGGATTCAGGAGGAACAGTGTGGTTTTCGTCCTGGTCGTGGAACTGTGGACCAGCTCTATACTCTCGGCAGGGTTCTTGAGGGTGCATGGGAGTTTGCCCAACCAGTCTACATGTGCTTTGTGGACTTGGAGAAGGCATTCGACCGTGTCCCTCGGGAAGTCCTGTGGGGAGTGCTCAGAGAGTATGGGGTATCGGACTGTCTTATTGTGGCGGTCCGCTCCCCGTACGATCAGTGCCAGAGCTTGGTCCGCTTTGCCGGCAGTAAGTCAGACACGTTTCCAGTGAGGGTTGGATTCCGCCAGGGCTGTAATTTGTCACAGATTCTGTTCATAACTTTTATGGACAGAATTTCTAGGCGCAGTCTAGGCGTTGAGGGGTTCCGGTTTGGTGGCCGCGGGATTAGGTCTCTGCTTTTTGCAGATGATGTGGTCCTGATGGCTTCATCTGACCGGGATCTTCAGCTCTCACTGGATCGGTTCGCAGCCGAGTGTGAAGCGACCGGAATGAGAATCAGCACTTCCAAGTTAGAGTCCATGGTTCTCGCCCGGGAAAGGGTGGAGTGCCATCTCCGGGTTGGGGAGGAGACCCTGGCTTAAGTGGAGGAGTTCAAGTACCTAGGAGTCTTGTTCACGAGTGGGGGAAGAGTGGATCGTGAGATCGACAGGCGGATCGGTGCGGCGTCTTAAGTAATGCAGACGGTGTATCGATCCGTTGTGGTGAAGAAGGAGCTGAGCCGGAAGGCAAAGCTCTCAATTTACCGGTCGATTTACGTTCCCATCCTCACGAGCTTTGGGTCATGACCGAAAGGATAAGATCACGGGTACAAGCGGCCAAAATGAGTTTCCTCCGCCGTGTGGCGGGGCTCTCCCTTAGAGATAGGGTGAGAAGCTCTGCCATCCGGGAGGAACTCAAAGTAAAGCCGCTGCTCCTTCACATCGAGAGGAGCCAGATGAGGTGGTTTGGGCATCTGGTCAGGATGCCACCCGAACGCCTCCCTAGGGAGGTGTTTAGGGCACGTCCAACCGGTAGGAGGCCACGGGGAAGACCCAGGACACGTTTGGAAGACTATGTCTCCCGGCTGGCCTGGGAACGCCTCGGGATCCCCCGGGAAGAGCTAGACGAAGTGGCTGGGGTGAGGGAAATCTGGGCTTCCCTGCTTAGGCTGCTGCCCCCGCGACCCGACCTCGGATAAGCGGAAGATGATGGATGGATGGAAAATTAAAATGTTGAAGTATTTCAAAATCTTCAATTGTCAAGATTAAAATGGCAAAAAACATATTAAACATGGAAAAACAAAGAAATAAAATATCTGAACTCACATTTCATCGCCGATTCGCTTATATTGGACTGATATCATGATACCAATATCAATTTGGGATACCCTTATTAATAATACAAGAAGTTGTATTGCTCACTCAACATGTTGCACTTTTGTCAGGTAGAGAGATAAAAACAAACAAAATTAAATGTTATTGCTTTGATGTAGTTGAATAGATTTACTACAAAAACGGCGGAGACTGATTTGACCTCGGCTTTATCGGCCACCTTGTATCGATATGTTTAAATATAGTAAATGCTGCTGACAATTGCAGACTGGATGAAGGAACTACACAAAGCAAAACATGTCGTCGATTCATTCTTAATTGCCTCCCTGCTCAACTTGCATGCTCACAATGTTCAAATGATTTGGAAAATTCTAACAGTCTATATTTGCCACACTGTTGCTGTTCCTGCCCACTCACCACAGGTTACATAAATTGTTTCAATACTTCAACCCACACATTGTGTCAGTGGGCACTGTGCAAGAGAAACAATTCATGCATGTTATTTATTATTATTATTTTTTTTTAATATCTCAAGGGTCTAAGTCAGTCAATTGTAACTTGCAGACAAGTTGGCAAACACATTTTTTTAGGGGCTTTCCAAATGAGGACTACATTTAACCTTCGTCTTGTGACCCGTTTTAGTTTTTAAATGCATAAAAGCACCACATACATTTATTTTTATGCATCAAGGCTTTTTGACTTTGTCAGGAACCTCTATTTCAACAAAATAAAACTTGTTTTTTTTGTTTCACTAAATTATAAAATGCTCTAATTGAAATTATGACCTTGGTGTTGTTAGGGTCGGTTTCGACCCAGTTGTAAAAATAAGACTATAAAGCACTAAGTAGAGCCAAAACTGAACACACTGACGGCCAGCTCCTCTCTAAATCATGTGAGCTTTAGTGGATTCTCATTTTACCTTGTTATCCAGTACAAAAACAAACACAATTTATGTGGTTCTTTTATGCATTTAAAAACTAAAATGTCCAGACATTTGAGGTCAATTCAGTATAGAGTTGATACTATGTTAAAGTTATTAAAATGAAAAGATAAATAAAACACATTTATTTAAGAGATGTGTTCTAATACCTCTCAGTAATGGTCAGGTAACACAACAACCTTTGTTTTATTTATACGATTCTCTTGAGGTTCGTTTTACCATTTTGTTCAATTGAAATCGAGGGGTATGCTGACAAAAAAAAGGCCCAATGGCCCACACCAAAAATATTAAAACCAATATTTTCATGGATAAGGAAACCTAACAAGGTAACCAAGAGATGAGAAACAAATTGGATGATAGATAATTGTTTTTAGTGTATTTTACAGCTGATTTAAAACATGGGTCAAAACCGACCCGTTAACATAAGAGATGGTAAGAGAAAGCTAACACCAGAGGAAGGTTAAAGCATATCCATCCATTTTCTACACTTTGTCCTTTAATGGGGTCGCTGGGGGTGCCAGAACCTATCTCAGCTGCATTCGAGCGAGAGGGGGGGTACACCCTGGACAAGTCGCCACCTCATCCCAGGGCCAACACAGATAGACAGACAACATTCACACTCACATTCATAAACTCCGGCCAATTTAGTGTTGCCAATTAACCTATCCCCAGGTGCATGTCTACACCCTCTCTCCAAAATACGAAACGGTTCGTTCGACCAAAGTTTACCTTTAAAGGGGAATATTATCACAATTTCAAAAGGGTTAAAGGGGAACATTATCAGCAGACCTATGTAAGCGTCAATATATACCTTGATAGTGCAGAAAAAAGACCATATATTTTTTTAACCAATTTCCGAACTCTAAATGGGTGAATTTTGGCGAATTACACGCCTTTCTGTTTATCGCTCTGGAAACAATGACGTCAGAATGTGACGTCGCCGAGGTAATACATCCGCCATTTTCATTTTCAACACATTGTAAACATTCGGTCTCAGCTCTGTTATTTTCCGTTTTTTCGACTATTTTTTGGAACGTTGGAGACATCATGCCTCGTCGGTGTGTTGTCGGAGGCTGTAACAACACTAACAGGGAGGGATTCAAGTTGCACCACTGGCCCGAAGATGCGAAAGTGTCTGCCGCCAGACCCCCATTGAATGTGCCGGAGTGTCTTTACATTTGACCGGCGTTGACGGACATGGCACAGAGATGTATGGATAACCTGCAGATGCATTTGCAACAATAAAGTCAACGAAATAACAAAGGTGAGTTTTGTTGATTTTGACTTATGTGCTAATCAGACATATTTGGTCGCGGCATGACTGCCAGCTAATCGATGCTAACATGCTATTTACCGGCGGTGCTAAAGCAGACATGGCACAGAGATATATGGATAACCTGCAGATGCATTTGCAACTATATTACGTTTCCTTCCACCCACAATTAATGCGTAAAAAACACTTACCAATCGACGGATTTAAGTTGCTCCAGTGTCACGATAAGCGAAAGTCCTGATCGTTTGATCATTTGGTCCGCACATTTTACCGGCGATGCTAATGCAGCTATTCGGCCATGTTATGGCTATGAATAGCGTCAATAGCTAGTCGCTCAATAGCTTCAGTTTCTTCTTCAATATTTTCATACTCCAACCATCCGTTTCAATACATGCGGCATCGGTTGAATTGCTTAAGCCGCTGAAATCCGAGTCTAAATCCGAGCTAATGTCGCTATATCTTGCTGTGGTATTCGCCATTGTTTGTTTACATTGGCAGCACTGTATGACGTCACAGGGAAATGGATAGTCGCATTGCAAATAGCGAAAATCAAGCACTTTAAAACTTTTTTTAAGGATATTCCGAGACCTTTAAAATTTTGAAAAAAAAATCAAAAAATACAACAAGCCACTGGGAACTGATTTTTATTGTTTTTAACCCTTTTGAAATTGTGATAATGTTCCCCTTTAAAAACAATACAAAATTCACCTTTGTGATTTCGTTGACTTTATCGTTGCAAATGCATCTGCAGGTTATCCATACATCTCTGTGCCATGTCTGTCATCACCGGTCAAATGTGGAGACACTCCGGCACATTCAATGGGGGTCTGGCGGCAGACACTTTCGCATCTTCGGGCCGGTGGTGCAACTTGAATCCCTCCCTGTTAGTGTTGTTACACCCTCCGACAACACACCGACGAGGCATGATGTCTCCAAGGTTCCAAAAATTTGTCTAAAAAACGGAAAATAACAGAGCTGAGACCCGGTGTTTGTAATGTGAAAATGAAAATGGCGGCTGTATTACTTCGGTGACGTCACGTTCTGACGTCATCGTCACAGAGCGATAAACAGAAAGGCGTTCAATTCGCCAAAATTCACCCATTTAGAGTTCGGAAATCGGTTAAAAAAATATATGGTCTTTTTTCTGCAACATCAAGGTATATATTGACGCTAACATAGGTCTGGTGATAATGTTCCCCTTTAAGCATTCACATACTGTTATAATAAGTATGTATATATTATCACAGTAACTTTAGTATGCTTAAAGTCCTTTGCTTTAGTTATTGGCTATTGAGTTCAAGTTAGACTTTTTCTAATCTACGCAAGGACAAAACTTCTTGTCCGAGGGGTTATCTTTGTTTTAGCCCGCTAACAGCCAAGGACTTCAAGGACCTCAACGAAGATAAGATGACAGCACGCAGACGAAGCAGAGACAAGGCGAAATCACAAGGCCCCCACCCCATTTTGTCACGTACTGTGCGTCCTGGACCTGCTTTGCATAATATACGTGATCACTCCTTTTAGAGCGGCCTCTGTGATGTTGACAATGGAACTCTGAATAAAATGAGGGACGCGGGAGCTGAACCTTAGAGCGTAGGGTGAGATTGTGACTAAGTGTTCAGCACCATGCGTTCTCCTCATGAGCAATATTGAACTCTGTCTCTGCATGATTCCTTGCTTCTTGTCGGTTGAATAGATGTCATCCATGTTTGAACATGACACAAACAGCACGAGCATTCAGTAACAAGGCTGAGGTAAAAGAAGAAAGTTGAGAATATGGTGCATAGGCGATAGTTATGGATAAGTTTCATTTTCACATAACTGTAGTGCGTTTTAGGAGCCTGGATTAAAGTTAGAAACAGAGGTGTCTCTAGTTTTCAAAGAGAGGTGGGGTCAAAATCTCAGGATATGGACTAATAATTATATACACAAAGTAACAATGATGTTTTATTATGATTTGTGTTAGCCATGTATGATGGTCCAATGTGTATTAACTAATATCTACTTTACACTCTGAATTCAAGGAAAACTTGACAAGTTTATAAGAATATTTAAAGGGGATCTATAATGATTCTAATCCACATTTAACATACTTACTTACCGAAACGACGAGCAAGCTCACGTCCAAATGCAGCGGCGGGCCGTGCATTTCCCACCCAGGGCTTCAGTGATGTCCGACTTCAAGGATGACACCGCATGACCATTGCTGGAGAAAAAGTTAAGTTAAAGTACCAATGATTGTCACACACACACTAGGTGAGGTGTAATGTGTCCTTTGCATTTGGCCCATTCCTCTTTTTCACCCCATGGGAGGTGCGGGGAGCAGTGAGCAGCAGTGGTGGCCACGCCCGGGAATAATTTTGGGTGATTTAACCCCCAATTCCAACCCTTGATGCTGAGAGCCAAGCAGAGAGGTAATGGGTCCCATTTTTATAGTCTTTGGTACGACTCGGCCGGGGTTTGAACTCATAACTTACCGATCTCAGGGCGGACACTCTAACCACAAGGCCACTGAGCAGGTACATTAACAGTACATCTTTTATAGATTTGCAATCAGTGATTATTTTTTTGAAACCCTAACCCAAAATCCAACAAAACATGCTTTATTTGGTCTTAAATGACCAATAATTGTAAGGTAAATGACAATAATGACATTTTCTTTGGATGACACTAGGCCATTGAGTATGGTAGAAATACTATACAGTAACACATTTACACACTACTGGGCATTGTTTAAAACGGGTTATTTTAAGGCGCATTTAAAAATCAATAAACCCGCATCAGCAATTAAAACATATCCTATGCGGTATTGTCAGAAATCGGAAATACTTTATTAATCCCCGAGGGGAAATTAAAATGTTCAAGTACTGTATTTCTTTGAATTGCCGCAGAGTATATAGTATGCGCCTGACTAGAATTACTGCCGGGTCAAACTCGTTTCGCTAAATAATTAGCGCATGCTTAGCATTACCGCCGGCTCAGGATTAACACCAGGTTGAACTCGTTTCGCAAAATATTATGTTTATTAGCGCATGTCTACAATTTCCGCCGGGTCAACCTCGTTTCGCCAAATAATTAGCATATGCCTATAATTTCCACCGGGTCAAACTCGTCACGTCATGAGTGACACTTCACCTGTCATCACTTTCAAAATGGAGGAAGCTGATTTCAATCATTTGAAATCGCATAAAGGGAAGAAGATTAAGAATTATTCAGTAGGATTTAAGGTCCAAGCGTTTGAATTTGCTGAAAAGAACAGTAGGCAGCTATGTTTTATTAATATACCGTAGCTGCGTGTGTCAAATATGAGTCATTAAATGACTCCCGCCTCCTGGTGGTAGAGGGCGCTAGTGATCCTTCTTGCGGCAATTTGGCTGCAGAAGAATTGAAAACAAGCAGCAAGAGTGAGCAGCAATCGTTTATTTTTTTCTCTCACTTGGACTTTTAACATGGAGGATTACATATCTAAAATAAAACGGTTTTCTAAACTGGACTTTCAATCGAAGCAGGAGGTAATAAAGGAAGATCTCCATTGAAACAGAGAGACTTTTAAAACTGAAGAAAGATAAGGAGGACTTCTATAAACAAGTTATCGATGCTTTTGTTCGGAAGGAGCAGCGCATGGACTTCATTTATAAGTAAAGGTAAGACCATAATAACGTTTTTTTTTTTATTAAATGTGCTTGTCATGATGGTATCCTTACATCACACTCAAATTTATAAGCGCAGGCTTAAATTTACCGCATGCCTTTGGTAAGCGCCGGAGTGAGAAGAGGTTTTAAATCAATTAGCGCCCTGGCGGCAATTCAAGGAAATACGGTATATGAAAATATTCAATTGTCAAGATTAAAATGGCAAAAAACATGATAAACATGGAAAAATAAAGATATCAAATATCTGAACTCACATTTCATCGCCGGGACAGCGTGGATGGCTTCCGGGGTTGGCCGACATCGTCAGACAAGGTTTCCTTTAAATATCCTTCTTGAAAATGGCCTTTAAGCATATGTTCATTGTTTTTATTCGTGGACACTTAGCAGCGGTTTTCCAAGGGAAAACAGTGAGTGGATTTCATTGGAGTTGCATCATCTTGAAAAAAAACAGTGAACTTGCTGCTAAATGGAATCCTGAGTGGGACCGTATGGTATGATCTTCACATCTCTGAACATTTAAGCAGTGAAAGAAATCATGGCAAGGGTTCAGACATGTGACACACTTTTATTTCCCAATGTAAGCAAGTCTCAATTAAGCAAGCAAATACAATAATAATAACAACGTTTTAAATAACATCACAAACTGGAGATTGAACGGCAACGCTTCTTCTGCCATCTTCAAGTATCGACTTGTCTCACCTACCACCTGTGAGTCGTTCTCTGACCTCCCTCTTCTTCTCTTTTTTCACTTAATAAGGAAACTGAAAGACAAGAGAGGGTTGGTTACGTGAGGACAAGTACAGCAAGTTGTGGGAGATATTACTGACAAAGGTCGACGCCTGAAGACGCTGAAGTCAAAAGCCTCTCAAAGTTCTACTTTCGGAAAAAGTTTCAACCGTGTTGTGTTAGGAAGAATAAACTGCAGACGTTACGCAATGTTGAGGCAAACTGTTGTTTCGGTTTTATGATTCACATCTTAATGAGAAAACTACTTTTTCACATACAATAACAAAACTAGAGCCTTGAGTGTTGGCCGACCAATACTGACTTCAATCATATATACTAGAGCAGGGGTGTCCATTACGTCGATCGCGAGCTACCAGTCGACCGCGGGGGGTGTGTCAGTCGATCTCCAGCCAGGCTTTTAAAAAAAATAGACCTAAAAATTAGTGATCATCAATCTTCACCAAGACGTCACTTAAATGACATTCACGGTACCGGAGGGTCTTGTGAGATGACGCTGGCTGCTGCAAGATCATTATTATGAAAATATGACCGAGAGGAAGGCGAGAAACACTTTTTATTTCAACAGACTCTCGCGCCGTACCTTCCATCAAAACTCTAAAGGCCGACTGCACATTTCCTATCTTCACAATAAAAGCCCTGCTTCATGCTGCCTGCGCTAACTAAATACAGAGTCTCGGAAATGTCTCGGAAAACTGGCGTGCACATCACTTGTGCACGCCAGTTTTCCGAGACTCTGTATTTATTTAGCGCAGAAAATAAAATAAAACAGCACTCATATAGTAGTACAGTTGTTATTAGTGAGAATATACTTATTTTAAGGTATTTTTGGGTTCATCGACGTTCGCTAATTTGACTTGTTTTGGAAAATCTTGACAAGGCAAATTTTATTTTTCTATTGGCAGATAATTTTGCTTTGTTCCAAAAAAAAAAAAAAAATACCCCTCATTTTTGTATAATTTTTTTTCTCGTTTTTGAACACTGACTTTTTGCAATGTACTTGTTGGTCACAAAAAAAGAAATTCATGAAGTTTGGTTCTTTTATGAATTTATTATGGGTCTACTGAACATGTGAGCAAATCTGCTGGGTCAAAAGTATACATACAGCAAAGTTAATATTTACCTGTAAACATGCACCTGGGGATAGGTTGAGTGGCAACACTAAATTAGCCCTAGTGTGTGAATGTGAGTGTGAATGTTGTCTGTCTATCTGTGTTGGCCCTGTGATGAGGTGGCCACTTGTCCAGGGTGTAGCCTGACTTCCGCCCGCGAACTTGAACGGGACAAGCAGTAGAAAATGGATAAATGGATGTCCCATGGCAAGTTTTACTGTAATAAGGCGCTTTTGCTAGCCGTCAACAAACTTCTGGCAAGCTTCTGGTTGAATTTTTGACCACTCCTCTTGACCACAGAACTTTCCTCTAGAAAGTCTTTTCTTTGTCCATGTGATGTCAGATGAAACAAAAATGTTGCTTTTTGGCCACAATACCCTGTAACAGGGGTCGGGAACCTTTTTGGCTGAGAGAGCCAAAACGCCAAATATTTTAAAAATTTTTTCCGTAAGAGCCATACAATATTTTTTTTAACACTGAACACAACTAAAAGCGTGCATTTTTAAGTAAGACCAACATTTCTAGAGTATAATACGTCTCTTATTCTTTGTAATAACATTGTTATTCTGAAGCTAACTGTGGAGAGGGGTGGCCCGCGGGCCTGCAGCGAACTGGGTTGTGCGAGAGCTGCGTAGATGGCTCACCTGAGCCTTGTTATCTAATCACCTGTCGCTCTGTTATAAGCAGCAGCCAGGAGGAGAGACGGGGTTGGCGCTGGAGCCAGAGCGCGAGCGAGAACGAAAGAGAAAAATACAATTGCTGGAAAGCAACTGAGAGACTTATTGAACAATAAAATAATAGTGTAACCCTGAAACGGGCTCTCATGTCGGTGCTTGGTGGTCTGAAGAACCCCCAGGAGGGCAAGCCCCACACTAACCAATAATAAATAAATAACTTCTTCACGCAACTTCTTGAACAGGTGTGGTAGTAAACGGATGGATGGATGGACTAAAAATGCATGGGAATGTTTTATGTTTTGAACATTATTTTTAACACTTATTACAAGTTGAATTATTAATTATTTATCATGTTAAGCAATGTCAGCTCAGATTTATAAGAGAGTCAGATGCAGTCATCAAAAGAGCCACATCTGGCTCGCGAGGCCATAGGTTCCCTACCCCTGTCCTGTAATATGTTTGGAGGAGAAAAGGTAAGGCCTTTAAATCCCAGGAACACCATGCCTACCGTCAAGCATGGTGGTGGTAGTATTATGCTCTGGGCCTGTTTTGCTGTCAATGGAACTGGTGCTTTACACAGAGTAAATGGGACAATGACTACCTCCAAATTCTTCAGGACAACCTAAAATCATCAGTTGGTTGGGTCTTGGGCGCTGTTGGGTGTTCCAACAGGACCCCAAACACACGTCAAAAGTGGTAAAGGAATGGCTAAATCAGGCTAGAAATTAAGGTTTTGGAATGGCCTTCCCAAAGTTCTGACTTAAAAGTGTGGACAATGCTGAAGAAACAAGTCCATGTCAGAAAATCAACACATTTAGCTGAACTGCACCAATTCTGTCAAGAGGAGTGGTCAAAAATTCAACCAGAAGCTTGTGGATGGCAACCAAAAGCGCCTTATTGCAAAAAAAATTTGCCAAGGGACATGTAAGCAAATATTAACATTCCTGTACGTATACTTTTGACCCAGCAGATTTGCTCACATTTTCAGTTGACCCATAATAAATTCATAGAAGAACTAAACTTCATGAATGTTTTTTGTGACAAGTATGTACTACAATCACTCTATCACAAAAAAATAAGAGTTGTAGAAATGATTGGAAACTCAAGGCAGCCATGACATTATGTTCTTCACAAGTGTTTGTAAACCTGATGTGACTTCAAGGTTTTACTACTTACGTATAAAATACTACACGGTCTAGCGCCATCCTATCTGGCTGATTGCGTTGTACCATAAGTCTCGGCAAGAAATCTGCTTTCAAAGAACTCCGGCTTATTAGTGATTCCCAGAGCCCAAAAAAAGTCTGCGGGCTATAGAGCGTTTTCAGTACTCTGGAATGCCTTCAAGGTAACAGTTAGAGTATTTAAGTCCCATCTTAAAAACTCATTTGTATACTCTAGCTTTTAAATAGACCCCCGTTCTAGACCAGTTGATCTGCCGTTTCTTTTCTGCTCTGCCCCCCTCTACTGTGTGGAGAGAGGGAGCACAGGTTCAGTGGCCATGGATGAAGCACTGCCTGTCCAAAGTCGGTACCCGGGGTGGACCACTAGTCTGTGCATCGGTTGGGGACATCTCTGCGCTGCTGACCCGTCTCCGCTTGGGATGGTCTCCTGCTACCCCCATTATGGACGGGACTCTCACTATTATGTTAGATCCACTATCGATTATCAATCAATGATCAATCAATGTTTATTTATATAGCCCCAAATCACAAATGTCTCAAAGGACTGCACAAATCATTACGACTAAAACATCCTCGGAAGAACCCACAAAAGGGCAAGGAAAACTCACACCCAGTGGGCAGGGAGAATTCACATCCAGTGGGACACCAGTGACAATGCTGACTATGAGAAACCTTGGAGAGGACCTCAGATGTGGGCAACCGCCCCTCTCTAGGGGACCGAAAGCAATGGATGTCGAGCGGGTCTAACATGATACTGTGAAAGTTCAATCCATAGTGGCTCCAACACAGCCGCGAGAGTTCAGTTCAAGCGGATCCAAGACAGCAGCGAGAGTCCCGTCCACAGGAAACCATCTCAAGCGGATCAGCAGCGTAGAGATGTCCCCAACCGATACAGGCGAGCGGTCCATCCTGGGTCCCGACGAGCGGTCCATCCTGGGTCTCGACTCTGGACAGCCAGTACTTCATCCATGGTCATCGGACCGGACCCCCTCCACAAGGGAGGGGGGGACATAGGAGAAAGAAAAGAAGCGGCAGATCAACTGGTCTAAAAAGGAGGTCTATTTAAAGGCTAGAGTATACAGATGAGTTTTAAGGTGAGACTTAAATGCTTCTACTGAGGTAGCATCTCGAACTGTTAGCGAAAGGGCATTCCAGAGTACTGGAGCCTGACCGGAAAACGCTCTATAGCCCGCAGACTTTTTTTGGGCTCTAGGAATCACTAAAAAGCCGGAGTCTTTTGAACGCAGATTTCTTGCCGGGACATATGGTACAATACAATCGGCAAGATAGGCTGGAGCTAGACCGTGTAGTATTTTATACGTAAGTAGTAAAACCTTAAAGTCACATCTTAAGTGCACAGGAAGCCAGTGCAGGTGAGCCAGTACAGGCGTAATGTGATCAAACTTTCTTGTTCTTGTCAAAAGTCTAGCAGCCGCATTTTGTACCAATTAGACTTTCACAATATTATGCTGGATCCACATGACGTCCATTGCACCAAGGTTTCTCATTGTTCATTGAATTGAGTTTTTCCTTGCCCTGATGTGGGATCTGTGCCTAGGATGTTGTTGTGGCTTGTGCAGCCCTTTGAGACACTCGTGATATAGGGGTATACAAGTAAACAATGATGATGACGACTTTACTGTTTACTCACATGACTTTTAAAAAAAAGTCTTAACAAGGAGGCCACGGGGAAGACCCAGGACACGTTGGGAAGACTATGTCTCCCGGCTGGCCTGGGAACGCCTCGGGATCCCCCGGGAAAAGCTGGACGAGGTGGCTGGAGAGAGGGAAGTCTGGGCTTCCCTGCTTAGGCTGCTGCCCCTGCGACCCGACCTCGGATAAGCGGAAGAAGATGGCTGGAAGGACGGTCTTAACAAATATTATTTTCCATAATAGGTGCGAAGTTTGAAAATTGCATGACGTTCCTTAGTTTTTCCTGCTAGTACCGCATTTTTCGGAGTATAAGTCGCACCTGCCGAAAATGCATAATAAAGAAGGAAAAAAAAAACATATATAAGTCGCACTGGAGTATAAGTCGCATTTTTTAGGGAATTTATTTGATAAAACTCAACACCAAAAATAGACATTTGAAAGCGTTTTCCGTTCGGGCTCCAGTACTCTGGAACGCCCTCCCGGTAACAGTTCGAGATGCTACCTCAGTAGAAACATTTAAGTCTCACCTTAAAACTCCTTTGTATACTCTGGCCTTTAAATAGACCTCCTTTTTAGACCAGTTGATCTGCCGCTTCTTTTCTTTTTCTTTTTCTCCTCTGTCCCCCCCTCCCTTGTGGAGGGGGTCCGGTCCGATGACCATGAATGAAGTACTGGCTGTCCAGAGTCGAGACCCAGGATGGACCGCTTGTCGGGACCCAAGATGGACCGCTCTCCTGTGTATCGGTTGGGGACATCCCTACGCTGCTGATCCGACTCCACTTGGGATGGTTTCCTGTGGACGGGACTCTCGCTGCTGTCTTCGATCCGCTTTGAACTGAACTCTCACTATGGATTGAACTTTCACAGTATCATGTTAGACCCGCTCGACATCCATTGCTTTCGGTCCCCTAGAGGGGGGGGTTGCCCACATTTGAGGTCCTCTCCAAGGTTCTTATAGTCATCATTGTCACTGGCGTCCCACTGGATGTGAGTTTTCCTTGCCCTTTTGTGGGTTCTTCCGAGGATGTCGTAGTGGTTTGTACAGTCCTTTGAGACATTTGTGATTTAGGGCTATATAAATAAACATTGATTGATTGATTGAAAGGCAATTTAAAATAAATAAAAAATAGTGAAGAACAGGCTGAATAAGAGTACGTTATATGACGCATAAATAACCAACTGAAAAAGTAACATATTATGGTAAGAGTCACTCAAATAACTATAACATATAGAACATGCGGATCGGTGCAGCGTCTTCAGTAATGCGGACGATGTATCGATCCGTTGTGGTAAAGAAGGAGCTGAGCCGGAAGGCAAAGCTCTCAATTTAACGGTCGATCTACGTTCCCATCCTCACCTATGGTCATGAGCTTTGGGTCATGACCGAAAGGATAAGATCACGGGTACAAGCGGCCGAAATGAGTTTCCTCCGCCGTGTGGCGGGGCTCTCCCTTAGAGATAGGGTGAGAAGCTCTGCCATCCGGGAGGAACTCAAAGTAAAGCTGCTGCTCCTTCACACCGAGAGGAGCCAGATGAGGTGGTTCGGGCATCTGGTCAGGATGCCACCCGAACGCCTCCCTAGGGAGGTGCTTAGGCCACGTCCAACCGGTAGGAGGCCACGGGGAAGACCCAGGACATGTTGGGAAGACTATGTCTCCCGGCTGGCCTGGGAACGCCTCGGGATCCCCCGGGAAGAGCTAGACGAAGTGGCTGGGGAGAGGGAAGTCTGGGCTTCCCTGCTTAGGCTGCTGCCCCCGCGACCCGACCTCGGATAAGCGGAAGGTGATGGATGGATGGATAGATAGATATAGAACATGCTATACGTTTACCAAACTATCTGTCACTCCTATTTGCTAAATTCCATTCAATCTTATACATCTAATCTCTTCTGTGAATGAGCTAAATAATATTATTTGATATTTTACAGTAATGTCTCAATAATTTCACACATAAGTCGCTCCTAGGTATAAGTCGCACTATGAAACTATGAAAAAAAAACTGCGACTTATAGTCCGAAAAATACGCTAACTTATTTTTGCTTCCACTTGTGTGACAATTACAGATGTTGATTGTGTTTGGCCTTTGAAACATTTGACCCGTTGACTTCTATCATTACAGTGGAAAACACTTTTCCTGTTTTTCTTTTTTAATCCAAACAAATTGTCCAAGAACAGAAGGTCCTTAGATGTTCAACGATATTTTCTTCAAAGCTCGCCATGTAACAGATTTACCAAAATGCACACAAACCGTAATGGTAGTCACATCAAAGAAAAAACATTTCCATCAAAGCATTTCTTGAATGCTTTTTACCGCAAATTTTTTAAAAAGGATTTGCTCTGATTTTTTTTTTTTTTCTTTCAAATCGAAAATAACGTCCATCTGTGCATTTATCCCCATGGCAACAATCATTGCACTAAGGCTTCCCGGGCAACTAAAAGAGAGAAAGGTCGTTCTATTAATCTACAGGATTGGAGCACATTTGCCTGTACATTATTCGTCTTGAAGTCATCTTCAGCGTTTTGTGCTCCTCTCTGTACTTTCTTAAGCCTGCGCCCTTTAACCGTTTGTTCATACAGCGCTGACCTCTGGGGCAAATTGCTACTTCTATGGCTCAGTAAACTCAAAACGCTTCCTCTTCTAATGTACTCATTTATGTTCAAAGTCTTTTGAGAGGAGACACTACCTACACTGTGGTATGTCATGAACACTCAACAGAGCTGTTCTCTAGTGCAGTGTTTTTCAACCTTTTTCAAGCCAAGGCGCATTTTTTTCACTGAAAAAATTTAGAGGCACACCAGCAGCAGAAATCACTACAAAATTAAACTCAGACAATACAGAATTAATGTTGGAATTGTTGGATATGACTTTAAACCATCACCAACAATGCATCACTACAGCTCTTTTCTCAAAGTAGGTGTACTGTCACTACCTGTCACATCACGCCGTGACCTACAGTGGGGAAAAACAGTATTTAGTCAGCCACCGATTGTGCAAGTTTTCCCAATTAAAATGATGACAGAGGTCTGTAATTTTCATCATAGGTACACTTCAACTGTGAGAGACAGAATGTGAAAAAAAAATCCAAGAATTCACATTGTAGGAATTTTAAAGAATTTATTTGTTAATTATGGTGGAAGTCCGAGTCCATGGTTCTCGCCCGGAAAAGGGTGGAGTGCCATCTCCGGGTTGGGGAGGAGACCCTGCCCCAAGTGGAGGACTTCAAGTACCTAGGAGTCTTGTTCACGAGTGAGGGAAGAGTGGATCGTGAGATCGACAGGCGGATCGGTGCGGCGTCTTCAGTAATGCGGACGTTGTACCGATCCGTTGTGGTGAAGAAGGAGCTGAGCCGGAAGGCAAAACTCTCAATTTACCGGTCGATCTACGTTCCCATCCTCACCTATGGTCATGAGCTTTGGGTCATGACCGAAAGGATAAGATCACGGGTACAAGCGGCCGAAATGAGTTTGGGTCTCTCCCTTAGAGATAGGGTGAGAAGCTCTGCCATCTGGGAAGAACTCAAAGTAAAGCCGCTGCTCCTTCACATCGAGAACAGCCAGATGAGGTGGTTCGGGCATCTGGTCAGGATGCCACCCGAACGCCTCCCTAGGGAGGTGTTTAGGGCACGTCCAACCGGTAGGAGGCCACGGGGAAGACCCAGGACACGTTGTGAAGACTATGTCTCCCGGCTGGCCTGGGAACGCCTCGGGACCCCCCGGGAAGAGCTAGACGAAGTGGCTGGGGAGAGGGAAGTCTGGGTTTCCCTGCTTAGGCTGTTGCCCCCGCGACCCGACCTCGGATAAGCGGAAGATGATGGATGGATGAATGGTGGAAAATAAGTATTTGGTCAACCATTCAAAGCTCTCACTGATGGAAGGAGGTTTTGGCTCAAAATCTCACGATACATGGCCCCATTCATTCTTTCCTTAACACGGATCAATCGTCCTGTCCCCTTAGCAGAAAAACAGCCCCAAAGCATGATGTTTCCACCCCCATGCTTCACAGTAGGTATGGTGATCTTGGGATGCAACTCAGTATTCTTCTTCCTCCAAACACGACGAGTTGAGTTTATACCAAAAAAGTTCTATTTTGGTTTCATCTGACCACATGACATTCTCCCAATCATCCATGTATCCATTTTGGTATAAACTCAACTCGTCGTGTTTGGAGGAAGAAGAATACTGAGTTGCATCCCAAGAACACCATACCTACCTTGACTGCACTCATATATTATATATATAATATATGATATATATTATATTACCTTATTTTTCGGACTATAAGTCACAGTTTTTTTCATAGTTTGGCCAGGGGTGCGACTTATACTCAGGAGTGACTTATGTGTGAAATTATTAACACATTACCGTAAAATATCAAATAATACTATTTATCTCATTCACGTAAGGGACTAGACGTATAAGATGTCATTGGATTTAGGGATTAGGAGTGACAGATTGTTTGGTAAACATGTAGCATGTTCTATATGTTATAGTTATTTGAATGACTCTTACCATAATATGTTAGGTTAACATAGCAGTTGGTTATTTATGCCTCATATAAGGTACACTTATTCAGCCTGTTGTTCACTATTCTTTATTTATTTTAAATTGCCTTTCAAATGTCTATTCTTGGTGTTGGGTTTTATCAAATAAATTCCCCCCAAACATGCGACTTATACTCCAGTGCGACTTATATATGTTTTTTTTCCTCTTTATTATGCATTTTCGGCAAGTGCGACTTATACTCCAGAGCGACTTATACTCTGAAAAATATGGCATTCAATACTATTATTGTCTATTGTGACCGAACTGTGGTGCTGAATTTCCCCCAGGGATCAGTAAAGTACTTTCCATTCTAATATATTCTAGTGTATTTTCTTAGCATTGATTGATTAATTGATTGATTGAAAGTTTTACTAGTACACTGCAAAAACTGAAATCTAAGTAAGAGGAAATATCTCAAATAAGGGTGATATTTGCTTATTTTCTGTCTGGTAAGATAATTCTTCTCACTAAGCAGATTTTATGTTAGAGTCTTTTACTTGTTTTAAGGGTTTTGCTCCTAAATGATCTCAGTAAGATACTACAGCTTGTTTCCGACATTTTATGACCTATTTTGAGTAAAATATGCTTGGAACTATTTTTGTCCAAGTGTCCAAAACACACCCAGCAATGGTGCACAGGAAGGCGGGGAAGAAGAGGGGGGAAAAGGTGGCCAAAATGTTCATAAATCCCAATTATGTCCAAAATACCTCCCCGGGGTTCCAGTCCCACAAATCCCGCCGCCGGCCACACAAAACCCGGAATACGAAAAAATTTCCAAAACGCACCCAGCAAATTCCCACGGGAAGTAGGGGGGAAAAATTAGAAAAGTCGGCAAAAGTCCCCCAAAATTTTCAAAATACATACCAAGGTTCGAGTCCCAACCGGGTTCGAGTTTGAGTTTGAGTGTACACTCGAACCCGGGTGGGACATTTGAACATTTCACCGACTTTTCTCACTTTTCTCCCCACCTTCCCGTGGGACTTTGCTGGGCGCGTTTTGGACAATTTGGGCATCCTGTACGGCGGTGGAACTTGTGGGACTCGAACCTGTGTAGGTATTTTGAACATTTTTGGGACTTTGGCTGACTTTTCCAACTTTCATCCTCCCTCCCCATGGGACTCGGCTGGGTGTGTTATGGACATTTTGGGTATCCCGGGACTTGCGCGGCCATAAATAAGATTTTATACTTGTTTTAAGTGTTTAGGTCCTAAATGATCTCAGTAACTGCGATGAGGTGGCGACTTGTCCAGGCTGTACCCCGCCTTCCGCCCAATTGTAGCTGAGATAGGCGCCAGCGCCCCCCGCAACCCCAAAAGAGAATAAGCGGTAAAAATGGATGGATGGATGATCTCAGTAAGATATTACAGCTTGTAGCTGAGATTTGATGACCTAAATTGAGTAAAACATGCTTGAAACGAGAATATAAAATGTTGCAGAGCTGTGTCATCAACACTCACAAGTATAAAACTACTTTTTAAAGTAAGAATTTCTTATTTCAAGAATGTAAAACAAAATCATGACTTTGACACAATTGTTTCTCATATTAAAACAGATGACAGCCAAATAGACTTTGCCGTTTTATTTTCAATGAAACAATAGAAAATACGTACTCGTATAGTAGTACACTTGTTATTAGTGAGAATATACTTATTTTACAGTATTTTTGGGGTTCATTCAAGTTAGCTAATTTTACTTGTTTTGGAAAGTCTTGACAAGCCAAATTTTCTTGTTCTATTGGCAGATAATTTTGCTTAGTTCAAGTAAAGTACCCCTCATTTTTGTAATTTTTTTTCTTGTTTTTGAACACTGACTTTTTGCAGTGTAGATTGTACAGTACAGTACATACTCCGTACAATTGACCACTAAATGGTAACACCCGAGTAAGTTTTTCAACTTGTTTAAGTCGGGGTCCACGTAAATCAATTCATGGTAAAGGGGCACTCACTTTTTGTTTATTTTTGGTTTAAGCCAGGGGTGCCCACACTTTTTCTGCAGGCGAGCTACTTTTCAATTGACCAACTCGAGGGGATCTACCTCATTTATATATATCATTTATATTTATTTATTTATGAAAGAGACATTTTTGTAAACAAGTTAAATGTGTTTAATGATAATACAAGCATGTGTAACACATATAGATGTCTTTCTTTCACAAAGACAAGAATATAAGTTGGTGTATTACCTGATTCTGATGACTTGCATTGATTGGAATCAGACAGTAATGATGATAACGCCCACATTTTCAAATGGAGGAGAAAAAAAGTTGTCCTTTCTGTACAATACCACATGAAAGTGGTTGGTTTTTGGCATCTAATTCATCCAGCTTCCATACACTTTACAAGAAAAACATTGGCGGCAAATTCCGTAGCTTGCTTGATTGACATTCACGGCACCCGAGGGTCTTGTGAGATGACGCTGGCTGCTGCCAGTTCATTATTATGAAAAAATGACAGAGAGGAAGGCGAGAAACACTTTTTATTTCAACAGACTCTCGCGCCGTCCCTTCCGTCAAAACTCTAAAGGCCGACTGCACATTTCCTATCTTCACAATAAAAGCCCTGCTTCATGCTGCCTGCGCTAACAAAATAAGAGTCTCGGAAAGCTGGCGTGCACAAGTGACGTGCACGCCAGCTTTCTGAGGGATCGCTTGTGCACGGCAGTTTTCCGAGACTCTGTATTTAGTTAGCGCAGGCAGCATGAAGCAGGGCTTTTATTGTGAAGATAGGAAATGTGCAGTCGGCCTTTAGAGTTTTGACGGAAGGTACGGCGCGAGAGTCTGTTGAAATAAAAAGTGTTTCTCGCCTTCCTTTCGGTCATATTTTCATAATAATGATCTTGCAGCAGCCAGCGTCATCTCACAAGACCCTCCGGTACCGTGAATGTCATTTAAGTGACGTCTTGGTGAAGATTGATGATCACTAATTTTTAGGTCTATTTTTTTTAAAAGCCTGGCTGGAGATCGACTGACACACCCCCCGCGGTCGACTGGTAGCTCGCGATCGACGTAATGGGCACCCCTGGTTTAAGCATTAGATACCTTTTTACCTGCACGCGAACACACTGTCAGCAATTAAACGTTTCAATCAATCAAAAGCCTGTGTTCCCGACATCGACAAAGCAATTAGCTACCGGCTGCCACCTACTGATATATAATGGTATAACATGGGTTACTCTGCCGAGATTTTGACATCACAGACACTCAACAACGGCACATTGTTTGCAGAACATAATTACTTGTTTGCAAACAATATTTTTTAACCCAAACTGCATAATCTCCCACGGCACACCAGACTGTATCTCACGGTGGTTGAAAAACACTGCTCTAGAGAAAAGACCTTGGCTGTGAAATAAAGGATGTCCCAGAACTGAAGGATGTTTTGATGAAAAATAAATAACTGAAAGTAAGTGATGTATTATATATTTTGATGTTCACTAATTGCATGCTGGCCGAGCCGGATAAAATCCAATAAATCGTCTGGTTGCTATAGTTACCTGTAAGGGTATCCGTGATACTTGGACCTAAAAATGGAAAGCAGGAAGCTGAAGAAAAACACAACCAGTCCAAGGCCGACCAAGCAGATAACTGTAAAGAAATGACACACACACACACGTTAAAATTTGATATTTCTGTGAAGATTCCTGTGAATTGAAAAAGGCTTCAAACGTGAGCTGAACTGCACGTCAGAATGTTGCTTTCAAATAAGTCAAAACAATAAAAGGGCATAAATGTGCTCAACATGTCTGGGTAACCTTAAAGTTTTTAACCTGGGCTATAAGCAATGTTATTCTGCAGAAAATGAATAACATTCTCATTCTCAATATTATGTGAAAGCTACTCAAACTACTAAACTTTGTCATGTGTTTCTGTCGACTTTGATTGATTGATTGATTGAAACTTGTATTAGTAGACTGCACAGTACAGTACATATTCAGTACAATTGACCACTAAATGGTAACACCCGAATAAGTTTTTCAATTTGTTTAAATCGGTCTCCAATTAATCTATGGTAATCTACATAAGTGTCAAAATATCCTCACTCACCAGCTAATTCTTAAAACAAACACGAGGAGTTGAGTTTATACCAAAATGGATACATAGATGATACAGCAGAGGATTGGGAGAATGTCATGTGGTCAGATGAAACCAAAATATAAATTTTTGGTATAAATTCAACTCGTCGTGTTTGTTTGGAATAAGGATACTGAGTTGCATCCCAAGAACACCATACCTACTGTGAAGCATGGGGGTGGAAACATCATGCTTTGGGGCTGTTTTTCTGCTAAGGGGACAGGACGATTGATTCGTGTTAAAGAAAGAATGAATGGGGCCATGTATCTTGAGATTTTGAGCCAAAACCTCCTTCCATCAGTGAGAGCTTTGAAAGGTTGACCAAATACTTATTTTCCACCATAATTTACAAAACAATTATTTAAAATTCTTACAAAGTGAATTCCTGGATTTTTTTTCCACATTCTGTCTCTCACAGTTGAAGTGTACCTATGATGAAAATTACAGACCTCTGTCATCATTGTAAAAGGGAGACCTTGCACAATCGGTGGCTGACTAAATACTTTTTTGCCCCACTGTAAACCAAATGTAATGGTAATTTCAGGAACAAAATTTTTTCCCATCCACAAACAAACAACAAAAACAACATAAAGTGTCCATCTGCAGAGGTTGAGTGGAATATTTTCAGACGCCAAAAACAAAAAGTCTGATTAAAAAATATTCAGAGATAAAAATGCCTTTTCTGATGAAATTAGTGGGTTTGAATGTCCCAGTCTGGACCAATACAGTCACATATGTTCCTGCAAGTCCGCATTCGGGGCAAAAAAATTGGCAAATATACAACCTTACCTGCTATAGCGGGTAAGACAGAGACACGGTACGTCTGCATCCATCCATTTTTCTACCGCTTATTCCCTTTTTGGGATCGCGGGGGGCGCTGGCGCCTATCTCAGCTACAATCGGGCGGAAGGCGGCGTGCACCCTGCACAAGTCGCCACCTCATCGCAGGGCCAACACAGATAGACAGACAACATTCACACTCACATTCACACACTAGGGCCCATTTAGTGTTGCCAATCAACCTATCCCCAGGTGCACGGGGAGAACATGAAAACTCCACACAGAAAGATCCCGAGCCTGGGATTGAACCCAGGACTGCAGGACCTTTGTATTGTGAGGCAGAGGCACTAACCCCTCTTCCACCGTGAAGCCCGGGTATGTCTGCATATACTGTTAAAATATTTTATATAAATAAAAAAACAATATATTAAAAACAAGCAAAGACAACATTATTGAATGGGAAGCCAAAGTATACATCAAGTCATGCATTATGCTGATTTCTATGTAAACTATAAATGTAATAGTGCTGTAGCTTTGTGGTGGAATGGTATGGATCAGTGGTTCTTAACCTGGGTTCGACCGAACCCTAGGGGTTCGGTGAGTCGGCCTTAGGGTTCGGCAGAGCCTCCTCCGCAGCGGTCAAGACACACCAGACTCATGAATTGATTAACGTGGACCCCGACTTAATTAAACAAGTTGAGAAAAACTTATTCGGGTGTTACCATTTAGTGGTTAATTGTACGGAATATGTACTGTACTGTGCAATTAAGTCTCACCTTAAAACTCATCTGTATACTCTAGCCTTTAAATAAACCTCCACTTCTTTTCTTTTTCCTATGTCCCCCCCTCCCTTGTGGAGTGGGTCCGGTCCGATGACCATGGATGAAGTACTGGCTGTCCAGAGTCGGGACCCAGGATGGACCGCTCGCCTGTATCGATTGGGGACATCTCTACGCTGCTGATCCGCTTGGGATGGTTTCCTGTGGACGGGACTCTCGCTGCTGTCTTGGATCCGCTTTGAACTGAACTCTCGCGGCTGTGTTGGAGCCACTAAGGATTGAACTTTCACAGTATCATGTTAGACCCGCTCGACATCCATTGCTTTCGGTCCCCTAGAGGGGGGGGGGGGGGGTTGCCCACATCTGAGGTCCTCTCCAAGGTTTCTCATAGTCAGCATTGTCACTGGCGTCCCACTGGATGTGAATTCTCCCTGCCCACTGGGTGTGATTTTTCCTTGCCCTTTTGTGGGTTCTTCCGAGGATGTTGTAGTCGTAATGATTTGTGCAGTCCTTTGAGACATTTGTGATTTGGGGCTATATAAATAAACATTGATTGAATCTACTAATAAAAGTATCATTCATTCAATCAATCAATCAATCAATCGTGTACATAAAAATGTCTCCCTATCAGCAATCTGTACTGTAAAGTTAAAATTTGAATGACAATAAAAAAGAAGTCTAAGTATTATCGATACCCCCAAACAATGTTTCCTATAATTTTACATTCTGATTTGCAGGTGTGTAATTTGTTGTGAGTTCATGCACTGTGTTGGTTTTGTTCTTTGAACAAGGTCATGTTCATGCACGGTTCATTTTGTGCTAGAGTAAAAAAAAAAAAAACATAATAAAGAAGAGTTCGGTGAATGTGTATATGAAACTGGTGGGGTTCGATACCTCCAACAAGGTTAAGAACCCCAGGTATAGATGTACTTATTGTTACGAGCGGAGAGGCATGTAACATCCTTGACTTGTGACTAAAGAATCTGTAATGTCATGTACACATACTGAATGTTTTTGTTTAGACCAAGAACTCTCTTAAGAGCAATCTTGACTTTCGACGAGGGTGGCAGTTCGACCTTTCAGCAGAACAATGATCTAAAGTGCATGATTACGATATCTAAGCGGTGGCTTTAAGGACAACTCTTACTGCCTCTGTGTGAAACGTACTTATCCAAGTGAAGGATCTAACTAAAGATGGCTGCACCATAGCTTCCAAGCAAACAGAGAAGCTGCAAAAGACTGCTCAAAGATATGTGTGCCAAGCGTGTGATATTCCAAGAGATTATAGGGTGCATTTGCTGGCAACGCTGGATCAATAAAGTATTAACCAAATCGTAAATATCAATCAATCAATCAATCAATCAATGTTTATTTATATAGCCCCAAATCACAAATGTCTCAAAGGACTGCACAAATCATTACGACTACAACATCCTCGGAAGAACCCACAAAAGGGCAAGGAAAACTCACATCCAGTGGGACGCCAGTGACAATGCTGATTATGAGAAACCTTGGAGAGGACCTCAGATGTGGGCACCCCCCCCCCCCCCTAGGGGACCGAAAGCAATGGATGTCGAGCGGGTCTAACATGATGCTGCGAAAGTTCAATCCATAGTGGCTCCAACACAGCCAAGAGAGTTCAGTCCAAAGCGGATCCAAGACAGCAGCGAGAGTCCCGTCCACAGGAGACCATCTCAAGCGGAGGCGGATCAGCAGTGTAGAGATGTCCCCAATCGATACAGGCGAGCGGTCCATCCTGTGTCCCGACTCTGGACAGCCAGTACTTCATCCATGGTCATCGGACCGGACCCACTCCACAAGGGAGGGGGGGACATAGGAGAAAGAAAAGAAGCGGCAGATCAACTGGTCTAAAAAGGAGGTCTATTTAAAGGCTAGAGTATACGGATGAGTTTTAAGGTGAGACTTAAATGCTTCTACTGAGGTAGCATCGCAAACTGTTACCGGGAGGGCATTCCAGAGTACTGGAGCCCGAACGGAAAACGCTCTATAGCCCGCAGACTTTTTTTGGGCTCTGGGAATCACTAATAGGCCGGAGTCTTTTGAACGCAGATTTCTTGCCGTGACATATGGTACAATACAATCGGCAAGATAGGATGGAGCTAGACCGTGTAGTATTTTATACGTAAGTAGTAAAACCTTAAAGTCACATCTTAAGTGCACAGGAAGCCAGTGCAGGTGAGCCAGTACAGGCGTAATGTGATCAAACTTTCTTCTTCTTGTCAAAAGTCTAGCAGCCGCATTTTGTACCAACTGTAATCTTTTAATGCTAGACATGGGGAGACCCGAAAATAATATGTTACAGTAATCGAGACGAGGCGTAACAAACGCATGGATAATGATCTCGGCGTCTTTAGTGGACAAAATGGAGCGAATTTTAGCGATATTACGGGGATGATATCGCTATCATCTCCATAAACAGAATACAATGATTTACAAATGCTTTTCAATTTATATTTAATTGAATGGACTGCAAAGACAGGATACGTAACGTTCAAACTGGTTTACCGTGTTATTTTTTGCAAATATTAGCTCATTTGGAATTTGATGCCTGCAACATGTTTCGAAAAAGCTAACACAAGTGGCAAAAAAAGTTGAGGAATGCTCATCAAACGCTTATTTGGAACATCCCCCAGGTGAACAGGCTAATTGGGAACAGGGTGGGTGCCATGATTGGGTATAAAAGCAGCTTCCATGAAATGCTCAGTCGTTCACAAACAAGGACGGGGCGAATGTGACCACTTTGTGAACACATGCGTGAGAAAATTGTCCAACAGTTTAAGAACGACATTTCTCAACGAGCCATCGCAAAAAAATGAGGGATTTCACCATCTACCGTTTGTAGTATCGCCAAAAGTTTCAGAGAATCTGGAGAAATCACTGCATGTAAGCGGCAAAGCCAAAAACCAACATTGAATGCCCGTGACCTTCGATCACTCAATTAATCCCTTAATAAATCCATAAAAAGAACCAATTTTTTTTGTCACCAACAAGTACAGTGGGGCAAAAAAGTATTTAGTCAGCCACCGATTGTGCAAGTTCTCCCACTTAAAATGATGACAGAGGTCTGTAATTTTCATCATAGGTACACTTCAACTGTGAGAGACAGAATGTGGAAAAAAAAATCCAGGAATTCACATTGTAGGAATTTTAAAGAATTTATTTGTAAATTATGGTGCACAATAAGTATTTGGTCAACCATTCAAAGCTCTCACTGATGGAAGGAGGTTTTGGCTCAAAATCTCACGATACATGGCCCCATTCATTCTTTCCTTAACACGGATCAATCATCCTGTCCCCTTGGCAGAAAAACAGCCCCAAAGCATGATGTTTCCACCCCCATGCTTCACAGTAGGTACGGTGTTCTTGGGATGCAACTCGGTATTCTTCTTCCTCCAAACATGACGAGTTGAGTTTATACCAAAAAGTTCTATTTTAGTTTCATCTAACCACATGACATTCTCCCAATCCTCTGCTGTATCATCCATGTATCCATTTTGGTATAAACTCAACTCGTCGTGTTTGGATGAAGAAGAATGCTGAGTTGCATTCCAAGAACACCATATCTACTGTGAAGCATGGGGGTGGAAACATCATGCTTTGGGGCTGTTTTTCTGCTAAGGGGACAGGACGATTGATCCGCGTTAAGGAAAGAATGAATGGGGCCATGTATCGTGAGATTTTCAGCCAAAACCTCCTTCCATCAGTGAGAGCTTTGAATGGTTGACCAAATACTTATTTTCCACTATCATTTACAAATAAATTCTTTAAAATTCCTACAATGTGAAATCCTGGATTTTTTTTCCACATTCTGTCTCTCACAGTTGAAGTGTACCTATGATGAAAATTACAGACCTCCGTCATCATTTTAAGTGGGAGAACTTGCACAATCGGTGGCTGACTAAATACTTTTCTGCCCCACTGTATGTGCTCTAATCACTCTATCACAAACAAAGAACTTATTGGAAACTCAAGACAGCCATGACATTATGTTCTTTACAAGTGTATGTAAACTTTTGGCCACGACTGTAGATGTCAGAAAAAAGTAAAATGACAGTACTACCCACATTTGAAAATGAGTGATGAGAAATATAAGCATCCACAGCATGGGGCATACTTTACATCTTACTCTTTCTTTTACTTATTACTCATTGACTTCACATCTCATCTGAATGTGTAGCTCTGTTGTAAATAAAGATGAAAAACAAAATAAGTGTAAGCTGAATACTCAAGTTCTCTACTTACTTCGCCTCTTGCCGACGTCTCCCTTGGAGGTAGCAGCTTCGTTCAGTAGCACCATTCCCATGGTGATCGCAGCATCTGGAGAATGGTTGTCAAGGAAACTATAGACTCCTATAGTTTAGCCCAGGGGCGCTCACACTTTTTCTGCAGGCGAGCTACTTTTCAATTGACCAAGTCGAGGAGATCTACCTTATTCCTATTTATAATTTATATTCACTTATTTATGAAAGAGACATTTTTGTTAACAAGTTAATGGTGTTTAATGATAATACAAGCATGTTTAACACACATAGATTCCTTTCTTTCATGAAGACAAGAATATAAGTTGGTGTATTACCTGATTCTGATGACTTGCATTGATTGGAATTAGACAGTGGTGCTCATAACGTCCGCATTTTCAAATGGAGGAAAAAAAAAAACTCCTCCTTTCTGTCCAATACCACATGCAAGTGGTTGGATTTGGCATCTCATTTGTCCAACTTGCATACTCGTTTTTAAACACTTTGTTATGAAAGTAGCATATGTGTGTGGCCCTTTAATGTCTGGCAGCAGGTGAGTGACGTCAGTGACTGTGCGGGTGGGCAAGCAAGTGAGAAAGCGGTCGCTGAGGGCGGGGGAGAAATACATTGGCATCAAACTCTGTAGCTTGCTAGCTTTCTGAGACTCTTATTTTGTTAGCACAGGCAGGATGAAACAGGTCTTTTATGGTGAAGACAGGAACCGTGCAGTCGGTCTTTAGAGTTTTGACAGTAGGTACGGAGTCTCTAGAAATAAAATGTGTTTCTCTGCGTCCGCCCTGTTAGTGATTTTTTTTCTTAAATATGAGCTCGCAGCAGCCAGCGTCATCTCACAAGATCCTCGGGTGCCGAGAATGTCAAACAACTGACGAAAGTGAAGTCTTGGTATGATTGATGATTGCTCATTTTTATGTCTTTTTTTTAATGCCTGGCTTGAGATCGACTGACACACCCTCCGAGATCGACCAGTCGATGGCGATCGACGTAATGGGCACCCCTGGTTTAGCCCAAGAAGAACCAGGGCAAACATTCTAAGTGTCGCAACATTGTCACATAAGAGTATGGGTCAAAAAGCACATCCCTGCTGAAAAGTTCAAATGCAGACAAATGAATGGCAATTGTAATTAAAGCCAGACACTGAAAGTGTTATTTTCTCCAGAAAGACTAAAAAAAAAAAAAAAAAAAAGCACGGCAAAAAATCAGTGTTCAAAAACCAGAAAATGAAAAAATGAGGGGTATTTTATTTGAACTACGCTTGTCAAGACTTTACAAAACAAGTAAAATTAGCTAACCTCAATGAACCCAAAAATACCTTTTAGAATAAGTACATTCTCACTAATAACAAGTGCACTTTTCTCGGTAGAAAAAAAAAATGGGACTTGTTTGCTCAATATGTTGAAAAATATTACACAATTAAGTAAATGCTAGTGCCATTATCTCGGCATCATGATTTTGCTTTTCATGCTTGAAGTAAGACATTATTACTTGAGTGTTAATCTCAGTAAGATATTACAGCTTGTTGCTGAGATTTTATGACCTATATTGAGTAAAACGTGCTTGAAACTAGAATATCAACTGATGCAAAGCTGTGTCAGCTTTGCATCAGTTGATATTCAGGACCAAAACACTTAAAACAAGTAAAACACAAACATAAAATCTGCTTAGTGAGAAGAATTATCTTATCAGACAGAAAATAAGCAAATATCAACCTTATTTGAAATATCAAATCTAACTTAGATTTCGGTTTTTGAAGTGTGCTGTTCATCAGTGTTGTTCATCTTACATTCAATCAATCAATCAATCAATCAATAAAATCCTAATTAATTAGACTTTTTTTTAAATTATTTTTCATTTTTTTTTGTCCTGTCCAGCTTCTCAGGCCAATCATATAGTTGATATAGTTAACAACACACTCTGTCCAATATTTTCACAAAGATAAAAATAAGTCATATTTTTGGTTCATTTAATAGTTAAAACAAATTTACATTATTGCAATCAGTTAATAAAACACTGTCCTTTTAAAATTGTAAAAGCTTTTTAAAAAAAAAATCTACTACTCTGCTAGCATGTCAGCAGACTGGGGTAGATCCTGCTGAAATCCTATGTATTGAAGGAATACAGAATCCTTTTGAATCGGAAAAATATCGTTTTTGAATCGAGCGTCGTGTTGAATCGAAAAAAAATCGATATATTAGCGAATCGCGACCCCAAGAATCGATATTGTATCGAATTGTAAGACACCAAAAGATTTGTAGCCCTAATATATATATATATATATATATATATATATATATATATATATATATATATATATATATATATATATTATCCAGAGAAGTTAATTATATTTGTGAATTATATTTATATAGCGCTTTTCTCTAGTGACTCAAAGCGCTTTACATAGTGAAACCCAATATCTAAGTTACATTTAAACCAGTGCGGGTGGCACTGGGAGCAGGTGGGTAAAGTGTCTTGCCCAAAGACACAACGGCAGTGACTAGGGTGGCGGAAGCGGGAATCGAACCTGCAACCCTCAAGTTGCTGGCACGGCCGCTCTACCAACCGAGCTATGCCGAATAGTGCTCGATACCGTGGTAGAGCGCAATATGTATGTGTGGGGAAAATCACAAGACTACTTCATCTCTACAGAACTGTTTCATGAGGGGTTCCCTCAATCATCATGATTGAGGGAACCCCTCATGAAACAGTTCTGTAGAGATGATGTAGTCTTGTGATTTTTCCCCACACATACACATATATATATACATATATATATATATATATATATATATATATATATATATATATATATATATATATACATATACATATATATATATATATATATATATATATATATATATATATATATATATACATATACATATATATATATATATATATATATATATATATATATATATATATATATATATATATATATATATATACATACATATTTTCCATTTTCCTTGCGCACTAATTGACTGGAAGAGCAGGCACTTGGTGCGATGATGTCATGTTGTTGAAGGAAAAATGCATTTTTAGACGATATGATTTGCCTGAGCGGCTAGGAGACCCCGAGAGTAACAAGCGGTTGCCTTGTTGCCTTTCCATTAAGATGAAAAAACTAGTTTTTAGTATAAATTTGCTGGTTTCAAGAAATATAATGCCGAGCGCATGTCATTACGTCAATATAATGGCACTAGCATTTACATAATTTAAGAACAATTTGCAACATATTGAGAAAAAAGGTCTCATATTAGTTTTATCTATCAATAAAAGTGCAGTTGTTATTAGTGAGTATATACTTATTTTCAGGTATTTTTTGGCTTCATTGAGGCTAGCTAATTTTAGTTTTTTTTGGAAAGTCTTGACAAGCCAAATTTTCTTGTTCTATTGGCAGATCATTTTGCTTAGTTCAAGTAAAATACCCCTCATTTTTGTATTTTTTTTCCCCCTTGTTTTTTGAACACTGACTGTTTGCAGTGTAAACAAACTGTTGCGTCACAGTCCACACTACGGTGAGTTCAAGAATCGCCAAAATTCGTAGGACAAAACCAATGACGTGCAGTCAGGGGAGGCAGGTGAGGCGGGGCCTCACGTGCCATCATGGAAAGAAAATAAATGTAAAATGAAAAAAATAAAAAATAAATTGTTAT
Organism: Nerophis ophidion; assembly: GCF_033978795.1. Classification (NCBI taxonomy): domain Eukaryota; kingdom Metazoa; phylum Chordata; class Actinopteri; order Syngnathiformes; family Syngnathidae; genus Nerophis; species Nerophis ophidion. Next base: position 7,664,652 of record NC_084630.1, on the reverse strand, counting down.
ATGTATCCAGTGATTACACTATGAAGTTATTTTCCATTAAACTTCATCAGTTTTAGATTATTTTTATTCACATTTGCCGTTTAAATACAGAGAAGAGATTTGCGGTGAGTCAGCAGCCAGTTGAGCCTCGCCATGGATTGCGCAATGACTCGGCTAACTGCTGGCTTCTGTGCAGTGAGACCGTATTGCTGTATGAATTATATTATACATTTCCATAGTTTAGTTAGCACAGGTACATAATGTACAGTTTATTTTGTCAACAACTGTATGTGTGTAACGTATTTCTTGTGCTGGGCAATCATAAAACGGCTGCGAAGACGCACTGGGTGAGGCTCGCAGTAGAGGGCGCTAGTGATCCCAGGGATCATTCTTGCGACTACTCGCCTGCAGAAGAAGTGACAACAAGCAGCAACAGTTAGCAGCGATCGTTTATTTTTTTCCTCTCGCCTGGCCTTTTAACATGGAGGATTACATATCTAAAATAAAATTCTTTTCTAAACTGGACTTTCGATCGAAGCAGGAGGTAATAATTAAAGGAAGACCAAGATTTGCTTCAGACAGTGATCTCCATCGAGACAGAGACTTTTAAATCTGAAGAAAGATAAGGAAGACTTCTATAAACAAGTTATCGATGCTTTTGTTCAAAAGGGGCGGCACATGGACTTCATTTATAAGTAAAGGTGAGGCCATAATAACGTTTTTTTTTTAATTAAATGTGCTTTTTTGTGTGCTACAGTTTGTTTGTGTAAAGTTAAAGTTAAATTAAAGTACCGTGCCCGGGAATCATTTTAGGTGATTTAACCCCCAATTCCGACCCTTGATGCTGAGTGCCAAGCAGGGAAGAATTCTGGTTTGAGCTTTTAAACCCAACCCGTTAACTGCTGCCAATCAAACGGTGAATAAGATACTCTTTAGGGTTCATATGTTTGTAAATCTGACTGTGATGAATTCAGCGCCTCACCAGCCATGAACCTCACCGCACGTCACTGGACAAAACGAATGCTCTCATCAGTGAAGCAAACACACAAACATATTAAACAATGGGCTTTCTAACAATTAGGAAGGTTTGTGTCATGTTTGTCCTCAAACAAAAAAACATACTAAAACAGAAACATTATTTTTTCCCCCCCATCTTTTTCCATTTTCAATCCATTTTTAAAAAATGCTCCACGGAGCCACCAGGGTGGCACTAACAAGCAACGGGTTGCTGACCCCTGCGTTACAGCTACAAACCCTGTTTCCATATGAGTTGGGAAATTGTGTAAGATGTAAATATAAACGGAATACAATGATTTGCAAATCTTTTTCAACCGACATTCAATTGAATGCACTACAAAGACAAGATATTTGATGTTCAAACTTCCAAAACCTGTGTGTACCTTTCACTAATAATGGTGCATTCACAGATGTGTAAGTTACTCATGCCATGGGCACTAATGCACCCCCATACCATCACAGATGCTGGCTTTTGAACTTTGCGTCGATAACAGTCTGGATGGTTCCCTTCCCCTTTGATCCAGATGACACTATGTCGAATATTTACGAAATTAATTTGAAATGTGGACTCGTCAGACCACTATTTCACTTAGCATCAGTCCATCTTAGATGATCGCGGGCCCAGAGAAGCCGGCGGCGTTTTCTGGATGTTGTTGATGAATGGCTTTCGCTTTGCATAGTAGAGCTTTAACTTTCCCTTACAGATGTAGCAACAAACTGTATTTAGTGAAAGTGGTTTTTCGAAGTGTTCCTGAGCCCATGTGGTGATATCCTTTAGATATTGATGTCAGTTTTTGATACAGTGCCATCTGAGGGATCCAAGGTCACGGTCATTCAGTGTTGGTTTCCGGCCATGCTGCTTACGTGGAGTGATTTCTCCAGATTCTCTGAACCTTATGATGATATTATGGACCGTAGATGTTAAAATCCCTAAATTTCTTGCAATTGCACTTTGAGAAACGTTGTTCTTAAACTGTTTGACTATTTCCTCACGCAGTTGTGGACAAAGGGGTGTACCTCGCCCCATCTTTTCTTGTGAAAGACTGAGCATTTTTTGGGAATCTGTTTTTATACCCAATCATGGCACCCACCTGTTCCAAAATAGCCTGCACACCTGTGGGATGTTCCAAATAAGTGTTTGACGAGCATTCCTCAACTTTATCAGTATTTATTGCCACCTTTCCCAAATTGTTTGTCACGTGTTACTGGCATCAAATTCTAAAGTTAATGATTATTTGCACAAAAAAAAAAATGTTTATCAGTTTGAACATCAAATATGTTGTCTTTGTAGAATATTCAACTCAATATGGGTTGAAAATGATTTGCAAATCTTTGTATTCCGTTTATATTTACATCGAACACAATTTCCCAACTCATATGGAAACAGGGTTTGTACAAACTACATGTCCCAAAAAGCAATTGAGTTAAATAGTTGCAATTTGCAATGGCTGGAAATTGGTTACATCGCTAATTTGGACTCTGATTCTGAAATGCACAAATAGAGAGAAAAACAAGTAGAGCATTGGTAAGAAAAGGTATCTCTGTCGCAGGTGTGACCTTGAACCTGTTATTTCTTATGGGGACAAACATCAGCTGGGAGGGAATATTTTTTTTAGCGCCCCGGACACAGAAGTGCAAACGTGCAAGTACACACGACTGCATGGGCAGACAGAGAAGTAGTCAAACACCAGCAGAAATTCTACTTCAAACAAGCAAACAGACGCAGGCCATTATTGGCGGTTGAATTCAGAAGAAATGAAACACGGAGGTTAGAAGAGAACAATCTTTCCCTTTTATATTGTCTGTTTATGTGGCCGAGCAGGTGGCCTCCCTGTGGAGACTGCGATCTGATGGCGCTTTCATTCCCGCCAAAAAAAACTAATGCGGCAGACAGGAGAATTTGTATATGCTATCACACAGGGAAAAAAAAATAAAGTGCGTCCTAAGTGGTGTGTGAAGAGCAAATGAAGAAACAAACCTGGCGGCTTGAATTGAATACATTTGCAGACCAAATGAGCCGCTGTACACTGCGGAGGTTTTTTTTTTCTTTTTTTAATTGATTTGCAATTTGCTGCAGACTAAACATTGGCAAAAGGATACTCAGGAGAAGGATGATGTGGGACTCTGCCACGAACTGAGCCTGACTGCTGCCATGAATGTAACTCTGTAAAAGAAACACACATACAGAGCAAGTAAAGCAGGGGTGCAACAAAATTGTGTTCTTATCTGTACTGTAAAGTTCAAATTTGAATGATGCGCAAGCATCATTAACAATGATACTTCATATACGGTACATATTTACAGACATCAATGGCTATAGATGGAGTGAAGTGAAGTATATTTATATAGCGCTTTTCTCTAGTAACTTAAAGCGCTTTACATAGTGAAACCTAATATCTAAGTAACATCTAAACCACTGTGGGTGGCAATGGGAGCAGGTGGGTAAAGCGCCTTGCCCAAGGACACAACGGCAGTGACTAGGATGGCTGAAGCGGGGATCCAACCTGGAACCCTCGATTCGCTGGCACGGCCACTCTACTAACCGAGTTATACCGCCCGCAGATGGAGCCCCTGTATCACTAATGGTACACCTGCCAATGTTTGAGAATAAATTGTATCGATAATATATTTCATTGTCACATTGGGAGCATGGTGGGTTAGTGCTAGCACGTCTGCCTCACAGAATGAAGATCCGGGTACTTCGGATTCCTCGTACATTCGCCACAAAAAACATGCCAACTACAGTAGTTTTTGGTACCAGAACCAAAATGCATATCGATACTTTTCGAAATAAAGGAAACTATGAAATATTTAAATGGTAAATGGGTTATACTCGTATAGCGCTTTTCTACGTTTTTAAGGAAATCAAAGCGCTTTGACACTACTTCCACATTCACCCATTCACACACATTCACACATTGATGGCAGGAGCTGCCCTGCAAGGCGCTAACCTGGAACCCATCAGGAGCAAGGGTGAAGTGTCTTGGTCAAGGACGCAATGGACGCGACTAGGATGGTAGAAGGTTGAGGATTGAACCAGGAACCCTCAGGTTGCTGGCATAACCATTCCCCAAACGGCACCACGCCATCCCTGTCAATACTGCCTTTATTTAAACAGCAAATCTTACAATACAATTAACATATGTTTCCTAGTGCAGTCAAATAACTATTTTACAAGGTTAAAATATAAATTGAAGGCCATTAAACACATTGGGATTTTCTTGTTGCACTCAAATAAACACTTTCCATATTACATATAACCTGTCATTATCAAGGATAAGAATATAATAAGCTTTATTGACATTATTTTACCGTATTTTCTGGACTACAGGGCGCACGGGACTATAAGGCGCGTTAAACGAGTCATATTATTATTATTATTTTCTTTAAATTGAATATGTAATGGTGGTTCTTTGGTCAAAATGTTGCATAGGTTATGTTTTACAGATCATCTGCAAGTAGCTTTATGACATTTGCTTCAGGATACGTCATTTTGTGGGTGGTCTTATTTACGTGGCTCACCTTCGGCAGCGTCTTCTCCCCGTCATCTTTTTTGTATCGGTGTAGCGTGCAAGGACGGGGCTGGAAGAAGTGTCCAAAGACGGAGCTAACTGTTTTAATGACATTCAGACTTTACTTAAATCAATAACGGAGCAGCATCTTCTCATCCGTGGCTCACTAGTGCAATAACAATGTGTCCCGTAAAAAAATGTCCGACCGGAACTCTCTAATAACTAAAGTTCCTTGGGTGAACAATGTAAACTCACTACAGCGGTATGTTTTAGTGCTTTCATGGCGAGTTTACTGAAATATATAAGTAAGAACTTTACACTACATTATATTAGAAATGGCAACAGTAGAGGATGGATGTCCCATAACAAGAAGATAGGGAAAAAGAAGCTTATTGACCCCAGTGTGGGCACCAACTACAAAGGTGGATGCGCACAGTTTTTTAGGACTAATGCAGATCCCAAATACAGATCAGCAGGTACCAGAAGGTAAGAAAAGTTTGCATGATATTGTGAAACAAAACGCCAGATAATATGTCTTATACACACACTATAATAATACTCGTATGTTGAAGCACAGTACAATCCGTCAAGCGGTGCGGCTTCATAGCTGACCAAAGTCAAACTAAAATATTTTGATAGATTTTTGAGCGCCTTGTGTAATTTTCAATTTTTTCAATGGAACATATACATTGTTGGTGTTTACTCGAGTCATATTGCAGTCTACACATATCTCTTATATTTCACTGCCATCTACTAGTCACACTTTCTTACTTGACCATGTACTAAATAAAATAGCTTCGAGGTAGGCAAGCAAAACCAGGAAATTCCCTACATTAGGCGCACAGGGTTATAAGGCGAACTGTCGAGTTTTGAGAGGAAAACAGTATTTTAAGTGTGCCTTATAGTCTTGAAAATACGGTAAATCATCCATCCATCCATCCATTTTCCATCAAATCAACTTTATTTATAAAGCACATTTAAAATCTGGCAATCATCGGCATAAAAATGAAATGCAATACCTTACTTCCTAAAAATAGAACCAAGGGGGAGAAGGTAAAACGCAAATAAGATTGGGGCAAGAATTGAGCCCTGGTGGACCCCGTGTGGTAGCGGATTGTATTGTACCATATGTCCAGGCAAGAAATCTGCGTTCAAAAGACTCCGGCTTATTAGTGATTCCTAAGGCCCAAAAAAAGTCTGCGGGCTATAGAGCGTTTTCCGTTCGGGCTCCAGTACTCTGGAATGCCCTCCCGGTAACAGTTCGAGATGCCACCTCAGTAGAAGCATTTAAGTCTCACCTTAAAACTCATTTGTATACTCTAGCCTTTAAATAGACCTCCTTTTTGGACCAGTTGATCTGCCGCTTCTTTTTTTTTTCTCCTCTGTCCCCCCCTCTCTTGTGGAGGGGGTCCGGTCCGATAACCATGGATGAAGTACTGGCTGTCCAGAGTCGGGACCCAGGATGGACCGCTCGCCTGTGTATCGGTTGGGGACATCTCTACGCTGCTGATCCGACTCCGCTTGAGATGGTTTCCTGTGGACGGGACTCTCGCTGCTGTCTTGGATCCGCTTTGAACTGAACTCTCGCGGCTGTGTTGGAGCCACTATGGATTGAACTTTCACAGAATCACGTTAGACCCGCTTGACATCCATTGCTTTCGGTCCCCTAGAGGGGGGGGGTTGCCCACATTTGAGGTCCTCTCCAAGGTTTCTCATAGTCATCATTGTCACTGGGTGTGAGTTCTCCCTGCCCACTGGGTGTGAGTTTTCCTTGCCCTTACGTGGGTTCTTCCGAGGATGTCGTAGTCGTAATGATTTGTGCAGTCCTTTGAGACATTTGTGATTTAGGGCTATATAAATAAACATTGATTGATTGATTGAAGACATAAAACTGTCTATTTTTACACAAAAACTCCAGTCGGTTAGGTACGACCGGAACCAGTTCAGGGTGGCGCCCTTAATACCCACACAGTTCTCAAGACGACATATTTGCCAAAATCAGTTGACAGGAGGATATCGTTAAAAACTTTTAGAAGCGCTGACTCTGTGCTTTGGGGGGCTTTAAAACCGGACTGGAACAGCTCAGTGACACCATTATCCTCTAAGAAATGCAACAACTGACTGTAGACACACCTTCTCTAATATTTTGGAAATGTATGGAAGATTAGAGATAAGTCTAAAGTTAGAGAGGAGAGAGGGGGTTGAGGCTTGGTTTTTTATTACCACTACATGTTTAAACTCTACTGGAACTATTCCAGAAGAGGCCATTATTGATAACGCTTCATGATTTATGGTTGCCACTCCTGGTCTGTGTTTTGAGAAAAATACAATCATTAGTGAATACTAAAAACTAAATTATGTATAAATCTACACAGATAAGACATGTAGCATATAAAACACACATTTAGTAAAGTTAAAACACAAATTGTTGCAATTTGTTACAAAATGCAGTCATTGGTTGACGCTAATTGGGCGGTTTTAAAGGGGAACATCATCACCAGACCTATGTAAGCGTCAATATATATCTTGATGTTGCAGAAAAAAGACCATATATTTTTTTAAGCGATTTCCGAACTCTAAACGAGTGAATTTTGGCGAATTAAACGCCTTTCTGTTTATGCCTCTCTCACATCGGTACTCAACGGCATTTTTCCCTACACATCAGACGCATCGAGTCAAATTAGCTCTGTTATTTTCCGTTTTTTCGACTGTTTTCCGATAACTTGGAAACATCATGCCCCGTCGGTGTTTTGTCGGAGGGTGTAACAACACGATCAGGGACGGATTCAAGTTGATTTATGTAGAATGTGCATCGATTAGCACGGCATGCTAATCGATGCTAACATGCTATTTAGGCTAGCTGTGTGTACATATTGCAGCATTAAGCCTCATTTGTAGCCTTTCCCTCCATCCACATTTAATGCCAAACAAACACTTGGCAATCGGCGGATTTAAGTTGCTCCAGTGTCAAGAGATGGAAAAGTCCCCCGTTTGGTTTTTACCGGTGATGCTACGACAGAGATGCCAAAAATTTCTGGATATCCTGCGACACTCAAAGCAGATGCATTCCCAACGATAAAGTCAACGAAATCACAAAGGTGAGTGTTGTTGATGTTACTTATGACTTATGTGCTAATCAGACATATTTGGTCGCGGCATGACTGCTAGCTAATCGATGCTAACATGCTATTTAGGCTACCTGTATGTACATTTGAAACTGTATTTACATCCAGCGTTTCCTTCCACCCATATTTAATGCCAAACAAACACTTACCAATCGACGGATTTAAATTGATCCAGTGTCAATGCGAAAGTCCTGATTGGTTGGTCTGCACATTTTACCGGCGATGCTAACGCAAAGATGGCTGAATAGCGTCAATAGCTATTCGCTCAATAGCTTCAGTTTCTTCTTCAATTTCGTTTTCGCGATCAGCTTCCATACTCCAACCATCTGTTTCAATACATGCGTAATCTGTTGAAACGCTTAAGCCGCTGAAATCCGAGTCGGAATCCAAGCTGATGTCGCTATATCTTGCTGTGCTATTCGCCATTGTTTGTATTGGAATCGCTATGTGACGTCACAGGGAAATGGACAGTGGCTTAAAGGGGAACATCATCACCAGACCTATGTAAGCGTCAATATATACCTTGATGTTGCAGAAAAAGGACCATATATTTTTTTAACCGATTTCCGAACCCTAAATGGGTGAATTTTGGCGAATTAAACGCCTTTCTGTTTATCGCTCTGGAAGCGATGACGTCAGTATGTGACGTCGCCGAGGTAATACAGCCGCCATTTTCATTTTCAACACATTGCAAACATTGGGTCTCAGCTCTGTTATTTTCCGTTTTTTCGACTATTTTTTGGAACCTTGGAGACATCATGCCTCGTCGGTGTGTTGTCGGAGGGTGTAATAACACTAACAGGGAGGGATTCAAGTTGCACCACTGGCCCGAAGATGCAAAAGTGTCTGCCGCCAGACCCCCATTGAATGTGCCAGAGTGTCTGCACATTTTACCGGCGATGCTAAGACAGACATGGCACAGAGATGTATGGATAACCTGCAGATGCATTTGCAACGATAAAGTCAACGAAATCACAAAGGTGAGTTTTGTTGATGTGGACTGCCAGCTAATCGATGCTAACATGCTACGCTAATCGATGCTAACATGCTATTTACCGGCGGTGCTAAAGCAGACATGGCATAGAGATGTATGGATAACCTGCAGATGCATTTGCAACGACAACGAAATCACAAAGGTGCGTTTTATCGATGTTGACTGCCAGCTAATCGATGTTGTAGGGTGTAACAACACTAACAGGGAGGGATTCAAGTTGCACCACTGGCCCGAAGATGCGAAAGTGTCTGCCGCCAGACCCCCATTGAATGTGCCAGAGAGTCTCAACATTTTATCGGCGGTGATGACAGACATGGCACAGAGATGTATGGATAACCTGCAGATGCATTTGCAACGATAATGTCAACGAAATCACAAAGATGAGTTTTGTTGATGTGCGGTATTGTCAGAAATAGCTAACATGCTATGCTAATCGATGCTAACATGCTATTTACGCTAGCTGTATGTACATTTGAAACTAGATAATCACATTTAATGCGAAACAAACACTTTCCAATTGACGGATTTAAGTTGCTCCCGTGTCACAAGATGCGAAAGTCCTGATCGTTTGGTGCGCACATTTTACCGGCGATGCTAATAAGGCAGCCATGCTATGGGCCACTTCATTAGGTACACCCATGCTATGGCCGAATAGCGTCAATAGCTATTTGCTCAATAGCTTCAGTTTCTTCTTTAATTTTGTTTTCGCTATCTGCCTCCATACTCCGACCATCCGTTTCAGTACAAGCGTAATCTGTTGAATCGCTTAAACCGCTGAAATCCGAGTCTGAATCCGAGCTAATGTCGCTATATCTTGCTGTGGTATTCGCCATTGTTTGTTTACATTGGCAGCACTGTATGACGTCACAGGGAAATGGATAGTCGCATCGCAAATAGCGAAAATCAAGCACTTTAAAGCTTTTTTTAGGGATATTCCGAGACTGGTAAAATTTTGAAAAAAATTTCAAAAAATACAACAAGCCACTGGGAACCGATTTTTATTGTTTTTAACCCTTTTGAAATTGTCATAATGTTCCCCTTTAAGCAAATAGCGAAAATCAAGCACTTTAAAGCTTTTTTCAGGGATATTCCGGGACGGGTAAAATTTCGAAAAAAATTTCGAAAAATAAAATAAGCCACTGGGAATTGATTTTTATTGGTTTAAACCCTTCTGAAACTGTGAAAATGTTCCCCTTTAACTCTGCTAATATTTGGCCATGTGTGTGTTCACGTATCTACGTGTGAACAACGGAGGAGCTAGTTTATTTATGAGTGACGTCAGCGGGCGATTCAAGAGAGAGATGGAAGGAATTGGAAATTTCTATCTCACAGAGTGTATTGGGGGGGGGCTGCCCACTCAAATAACCAAACGTGGCTTCTTGGTCAATGAAAGTTTCCAAAAAGGTATTTAATAAATCCATCCTGACTTTACTGATGTCAATCAATGAGTGATGGAACAAAGGCGGAAAGAAAGACAAAGTGGGAGTCTTGTGGGAATGAGAAAAAACGGATGAATGGAGGTGTGGTAGTCCTTTCAGCCTTCACACATTATTAGCACCTCGGTTTACAGCACATCTAAGGTCTGCTTCTCCACATGACTGCCCCCGTCTTCATTCTTTTTCCTATCAGACACGGATGAGGACGGAAAGATGAATACAGATGACAAAGAAGGAGGAGTAAAAAGGGCGGACAGATTTTCCTTGCTTGGCTGGTGAGAAATTACGAATGTTTGCACTTGAAAGAAGACGTACAGACGGCGAAGACTGAAGCTGATACGTTTGTCTTTCCGACAGACCGTGTTGTCTTGCACAAGCCGGGGCTTTGAATCGTTATCGAGATGCCTTTCTTACTCATCAACCACAACAGAGCACTCATTTAAAGGCCTACTGAAACCCACTACTACCGACCACGCAGTCTGATAGTTTATATATCAATGATGAAATATTAACATTGCAACACATGCCGTTTAGTTAACTAAATTGTAATTTTAAATTTCGCGCGGAAGTACCATGCTAAAACGTCGCGGTATGACGACGCGTGCGCGTGACGTCACGCATTGTAGAGGACATTTTGTTCCAGCACCGTTCCCAGCTATAAGTCGTCTGTTTCCATCGCCTAATTCCGCAGTATTATGGACATCCGTGTTGCTGAATCTTTTGCAATTTATTCAATAAATAATGGAGACGTCAAAGAAGAAAGCTGTAGGAGGGAAGCGGTGGATTGCGGCCGCCTTTAGCAACACAAACACAGCCGGTGTTTCATTGTTTACATTCCTGAAAGATAACGGTCATGCTTTACTATGGAACAGAGATGTCAAGCGAACACGGTTGGATTGGACCACACACTAAAAGTACAGAGTGTAATGCAGCGATCATTTCGAAAGATCGTGTTTCGAAGAGGGTCCCTTGCATAGGGCAGAGATGGGTATCGCCACCACCCGTCGACTGGTGCTGAAGAAAGGTGCTCACTAAAACACTAGTAACACAATAAGGAGACAAGGGATTTTCCAGAATGATCCTAGTAAATGTGTCTAATAACATCGGAATCGCTCCCACTTACTTATTTATTTTAATTTTTTCTAGTCCTTCACTCTCACTTTCCTCATAATAATAATAATGGATTAGATTTATATCGCACTTTTTCTATTGTTAGATACTCAAAGCGGTCACAGAGAAGTTGGAACCCATCATTCATTCACACCTGGTGGTGGTAAGCTACATCTGTAGCCACAGCTGCCCTTTGGTAGACTGACGGAAGCGTGGCTGCCAGTTTGCGCCTACGGCCCCTCCGACCACCACCAATCATTCATTCATCATTCATTCACCAGTGTGAGCGGCACCGGGGGCAAGGGTGAAGTGTCCTGCCCAAGGACACAACGGTAGCGATTTGGATGTCAATAGGTGGGAAGCGAACCTGCAACCCTCAGGTTTCTGGCACGGCCGCTCTACCCACTACGCCATGCAACCACGAATCTTTCATCCTCGCTCAAATTAATGGGGAAATCGTCGCTTTCTAGGTCCGAATCGCTCTAGCTGCTGGTGGCCATGATTGTAAACAATGTTCAGATGTGAGGAGCTCTGCTACTTCCGGTACAGGCACAGCTTTTTTATTAGCGACCAAAAGTTGCAAACTTGATCGTGGATGTTCTCTACTAAGTCCTTTCAACAAAAAATATGGCAATATCGTGAAATGATCAAGTATGACACATAGAATGGCCCTGCTATCCCCGTTTGAATAAGAACATCTCATTTCAGTAGGCCTTTAATAGCAAAAGGAAAAAAGGTGAAATGCTTCGACTTGTTTGAGTCTTCCGATAATTAGCTGTGGAATGCTGGTAAAATTGTTGCAGTCGCAGAGTAATAAAAATGTATCTACGTATTATTTTCGCGACTCCCGTATGTCTAGCATTAAAATATTACAGTTGGTACAAAATGTGGCTGCTAGATTTTTGACAAGAACAAGAAAGTTTGAGCATATTCATCATTGGCGGTCACTCGAAGCGAGCATGACAATCCTCCTGGTAAGGGGGTATCCCTTTACGGAGGATGCTTATGCGTGACTTTATTTAACGTGGGGAGACTAGTGCACAGACAAACCCCACACAATCTTTGACTGATCCGGGTCAAGGTCCAGTGGCATGGAATCCAAGACGACTGGGGACCCTTTTCTGCTCCAGCCTTCATCCACCTTAGCAATCATTCTCTGCGTGTACCACAGATTAAGTCTTGGGTTGTTATTTCCCCATAACTGGGCCCACAAGGATGTGGGGGTGCCTTCTTCCGCCTGCTCTGCCGTTGAGGTCTTCACCATATACCCCGGCTAGGGGGCAATCAGGTACTAGGGCTTTGCCAAGGGCCACCTGGGGTAACAGTAGTGAAGGGTTTAACCTCCTAGTGCCCCAAGACCCCTTAGATCAGGGGTGCCCACACTTTTTCTGCAGGCGAGCTACTTTTCAATTGACCAACTCGAGGGGATCTACCTCATTTATATATATCATTTATATTTATTTATTTATGAAAGAGACACTTTTGTAAACAAGTTAAATGTGTTTAATGATAATACAAGCATGTGTAACACATATAGATGTCTTTCTTTCACAAAGACAAGAATATAAGTTGGTGTATTACCTGATTCTGATGACTTGCATTGATTGGAATCAGGCAGTAATGATGATAACGCCAACATTTTCAAATGGAGGAGAAAAAAGTTGTCCTTTCTGTACAATACCACATGAAAGTGGTTGGTTTTTGGCATCTAATTCATCCAGCTTCCATACACTTTACAAGGAAAACATTGGCGGCAAATTCCGTAGCTTGCTTGATTGACATTCACGGCACCCGAGGGTCTTGTGAGATGACGCTGGCTGCTGCCACTTCATTATTATGAAAAAATGACAGAGAGGAAGGCGAGAAACACTTTTTATTTCAACAGACTTTCGCGCCGTCCCTTCCGTCAAAACTCTAAAGGCCGACTGCACATTTCCTATCTTCACAATAAAAGCCCTGCTTCATACTGCCTGCGCTAACAAAATAAGAGTCTCGGAAAGCTGGCGTGCACAAGTGATGTGCACGCCAGCTTTCTGAGGGATCGCTTGTGCACGCCAGTTTTCCGAGACTCTGTATTTAGTTAGCGCAGGCAGCATGAAGCAGGGCTTTTATTGTGAAGATAGGAAGTGTGCAGTCGGCCTTCAGAGTTTTGACGGAAGGTACGGCGCGAGAGTCTGTTGAAATAAAAAGTGTTTCTCGCCTTCCTTTCGGTCATATTTTCATAATAATGATCTTGCAGCAGCCAGCGTCATCTCACAAGACCCTCGGGTGCCGTGAATGTCGTTTAAGTGACGTCTTGGTGAAGATTGATGATCACTAATTTTTAGGTCTATTTTTTTAAAAGCCTGGCTGGAGATCGACTGACACACCCCCCGCGGTCGACTGGTAGCTCGCGATGGACGTAATGGGCACCCCTGGCATACAGCATAACGTTGTTTTTTCATGTCCTGTTCATGGGATTGAATCGGGCTGATATTTTTGGGGTTCAATAGGCTAAAGATTGTACTCATGTGAAAGTCGGGAAGTACGCGGTGTTGTCTAAAATGCAGTAATAAATTACGTTTTTTCGGTAATTAAACATTTAAACAGTATTACTAACGGTCTAAAATGGTACCGCGTTTCATCATTATACGGTTTAAAGGCCTACTGAAATGAGATGTTCTTATTTAAACGGGGATAGCAGGTCCATTCTATGTGTCATACTTGATCATTTCGCGATATTGCCATATTTTTGCTGAAAGGATTTAGTAGAGAACATCCACGATAACATTTGCAACTTTTGGTGCTGATAAAAAAGCCTTGCCTGTACCGGAAGTAGCAGACGATGACGTCACAAGTGTGAGGGCTCCTCACGTCCTCATATTGTTTATAATGGGAGCCTCCAGCAGCAAAACGTATTCGGACAGAGAAAACAACAATTTCCCCATTAATTTGAGCGAGGATGAAAGATTTGTGGATGATGATATTGATAGCGAAGGACTACAAAAGAATAAATAAAAATTAAAAAAAATAAAAAAATAAAAAAGGCGATTGCATTGGGACGGATTCAGATGTTTTTAGACACATTTACTAGGATAATTCTGGGAAATCCCTTATCTTTCTATTGTGTTGCTAGTGTTTTAGTGAGATTAAATAGTACCTGATAGTCGGAGGGGTGTGTTGACGCTAGTCTCTGAGGGAAGTCGACGGCAGCTGCATGGACAGCGCAAACTCAGCTGATCTCCGGTAAGAGGTGACTTTTTACCACAATTTCTTCACCGAAACCTGCCGGTTGACAAGTGGTCAGGATCCATGCTCGCTTGACCGCTCTGATCTATAGCAAAGCTTCACCTCCGGGAATTTTACTAAACAAGGAATCACCGTGTGTTTGTGTGGTTAAAGGCTAAAGCTTCCCAACTCCATTTTTCTACTTTGACTTCTCCATTATTAATTGAACAAATTGCAAAAGATTCAGCAACACAGATGTCCAGAATGTGTTATTGTGTTTACTTAGGTCACTTTGAAAAATATTCGGTTCTATAAAAACAGTCAACATACCAGTTCGGGACTTCAAATCAGGTCGGATCTGAAGCCGAGAAATCTAAAATCTTTTTTCTGTTAATCATACAAGATTAACCTAGACCAGGGGTCATCAACGTGACCAGACGGCACCAGATCGCCCGTAAGGACCAGATGAGTCGCCCGTTGGCCTGTTCTAAAAATAGCTCAAATAGCAGCACTTACCAGTGAGCTGCCTCTTTTTTTTAATTGTATTTATTTACTAGCAAGCTGGTCTCGCTTTGCCCGACATTTTTAATTCTAAGAGAGACAAAACTCAAATAGAATTTGAAAATCCAAAAAAATATTTTAAAGACTTGGTCTTCACTTGTTTAAATAAATGCATTTATTTTTTTACTTTGGTTCTTATAACTTTCAGAAAGACAATTTTAGAGAAAAAATACAACCTTAAAAATGATTTTAGGATTTTTAAACACATATACCTTTTTACTTTTTAAATTCCTTCCTCTTCTTTCCTGACAATTTAAATCAATGTTCAAGTATTTTTTTTTATTTTTTATTGTAAAGAATAATAAGTACATTTTAATTTAATTCTTCATTTTAGCTTCTGTTTTTTCGACGAAGAATATTGGTGAAATATTTCTTCAAACTTATTATATGATTAAAGTTAAAAATTTATATTCGGCAAATCTAGAAAATCCGTAGAATCAAATTTAAGTCTTTTGAATTTCTTAAAAATGTTTTGTTCTGGAAAATCTAGAAGAAATAATGATTTGTTTTTGTAAGAAATATAACTTGGTCCATTATTTTATATATTATAACAAATTGCAGATTGGATTTAAACCTATTTAAAACATGTCATCAAAATTCTCAAATTAATCTTATTCAGGAAAAATTACGAATGATGTTCCATACATCTTTTTTTTAATTTTTTCAAAAAGATTCGAATTAGCTAGTTTTTCTCTTCATTTTTTTCGGTTGAATTTTGAATTTTAAAGAGTCGAAATTGAAGATAAACTATGTTTCAAAATGAAATATTCATTTTTTTTCCTGTTTTTTCCTCTTTTAAACCGTTCAATTAAGTGTTTTTTTCATCATTTATTCTCTACAAAAATCCTTCCGTAAAAGGAAAAAAAAAAAAATAATGATTTGTCTTTGTTAGAAATGGTCCAATTTGTTATATATTTTAACAAAGTGCAGATTGGATTTTAACCTATTCAAAACATGTCATCAAAATTCTAAAATTAATCTTAATCAGGAAAAATTACTAATGATGTTCCATAAATTATTTTTTTTATTTTTTCAAAAAGATTCGAATTGGCTAGTATTTCTCAATTTTTTTCGGTTGAATTTTGAATTT
Source organism: Nerophis ophidion (assembly GCF_033978795.1). NCBI lineage: Eukaryota > Metazoa > Chordata > Actinopteri > Syngnathiformes > Syngnathidae > Nerophis > Nerophis ophidion. Next base: position 7,648,621 of record NC_084630.1, on the reverse strand, counting down.
TAAAGAGTCAAAATTGAAGATAAACTATGTTGCAAAATTAAATGTTCCTTTTTTGTGTTTTCTCCTCTTTTAAACCGTTCAAGTAAGTGTTTTTTCATCATATATTCCCTACAAAAAAACTTCCGTAAAAGGAAAAAAAATGTACGACGGAATGACAGACAGAAATACCCTTTTTTTTATATATATATTTATTTATTTAAGGTAAATTGAGCAAATTGGCTATTTCTGGCAATTTATTTAAGTGTGTATCAAACTGGTAGCCCTTCGCATTAATCGGTACCTAAGAAGTAGCACTTGGTTTCAAAAAGGTTGCTGACCCCTGACCTAGACTATACGATTTAATTTTTCCAGTGGGCCAGAATCGTTGAAATATGAAACAAATACGACTTTATACCCGTTTCCCGCCGCACTCTTCCAATGTTTCATGCAAACAAGAACTGCATAGAGGGTTTTAAAGCAAGAGAAGTGCTTGGGATGAAAAATTCCTCAATCCATGACCAGGCACTTCCAATTAATCTGATGGATTAGAATGCAGGAGTCGCATTCATTAGTGTGAAATACTGAATGCGTGTTTCAGCCTGTGTAGTCACATATGCCTACTGTATAACAAAAAACAGTAGATAAATGCTATGTGTGGATAAGATTCTAAAAAAAAAAAAAAAAATGTTATCGCAATAGAAAGCTTTGAAGTGTGAAACTAAAAAGTGCACTTGAACTGTACAGAACTAAAAATCATCATGATATGTTAGTTTAACAAACAACTCTTCACTTGTAATCTCCAGTGGAGACATGTTGTATACTTTTGACCTTCTAACGCCCAATTAAAGCGACAGATTAGTTTATTTATTCATTTAGCTTCAAAGATTGTCAAGATGATGCCAAGGTCAATGGGTCATATTAACTTGAAAAAATGTAAGGAAATAATTATCAAATTGTGGTTAAAAGAGAGGTTTAAATAATCCATCCATCCATCATATTCCGCTTATCCGAGGTCGGGTCGCGGGGGCAACAGCCTAAGCAGGGAAACCTAGACTTCCCTCTCCCCAGCCACTTCGTCTAGCTCTTCCCGGGGGATCCCGAGGCGTTCCCAGACCAGCCGGGAGACATAGTCTTCCCAACGTGTCCTGGGTCTTCCCTGTGGCCTCCTACCGGTTGGACGTGCCCTAAACACCTCCCTAGGGAGGCGTTCGGGTGGCATCCTGACCAGATGCCCGAACCACCTCATCTGGCTCCTCTCGATGTGAAGGAGCAGCGGCTTTACTTTGAGTTCCTCCCGGATGGCAGAGCTTCTCACCCTATCTCTAAGGGAGAGCCCCGCCACACGGCGGAGGAAACTCATTTTGGCCGCTTGTACCCGTGATCTTATCCTTTCGGTCATGACCCAAAGCTCATGACCATAGGTGAGGATGGGAACGTAGATCGACCGGTAAATTGAGAGCTTTGCCTTCCGGCTGAGCTCCTTCTTCACCACAACGGATCGGTACAACGTCCGCATTACTTAAGACGCCGCACCGATCCGCCTGTCGATCTCACGATCCACTCTTCCCCCACTCGTGAACAAGACTCCTAGGTACTTGAACTCCTCCACTTGGGGCAGGGTCTCCTCCCCAACCCGGAGATGGCATTCCACCCTTTTCCGGGCGAGAACCATGGACTCGGACTTGGAGGTGCTGATTCTCATTCCGGTCGCTTCACACTCGGCTGCGAACCGATCCAGCGAGGGCTGAAGATCCCGGTCGGATGAAGCCATCAGGACCACATCATCTGCAAAAAGCAGAGACCTAATCCTGCGGTTACCAAACCGGAACCCCTCAATGCCTTGACTGCGCCTAGAAATTCTGTCCATAAAAGTTATGAACAGAATCGGTGACAAAGGACAGCCTTGGCGGAGTCCAACCCTCACTGGAAATGTGTTCGACTTACTGCCGGCAATGCGGACCAAGCTCTGGCACTGATCATACAGGGAGCGGACCGCCACAATAAGACAGTCCGGTACCCCATACTCTCTGAGCACTCCCCACAGGACTTCCCGAGGGACACGGTCGAATGCCTTCTCCAAGTCCACAAAGCACATGTAGACTGGTTGGGCAAACTCCCATGCACCCTCAAGAACCCTGCCGAGAGTATAGAGCTGGTCCACAGTTCCACGACCAGGACGAAAACCACACTGTTCCTCCTGAATCCGAGGTTCGACTATCCGACGTAGCCTCCTCTCCAGTACACCTGAATAAACCTTACCATCCATTTTCTACCGCTTGTCCCTTTTAGGGTCGCTGGGGCCTATTTTAGCTGCATTCGAGCGGAACGCATTGTACACCCTGGACAAGTCGCAACCTCATCTCAGATCAATCAATCAATGTTTATTTATATGTCCCTAAATCACAAGTGTCTCAAAGGGCTGCACAAGCCACAGCGACATCCTCGGTTCCGTGATCATTGTTTGATGTTGGCCAATCGGATATAATTTAAAAAACAGACAAACTGAATGAAGACAAATCCAATAATTATGTGTTTATCGTTTCGGTACGAGGGTTTTGGTCCGGTTCGGAGGTGTACCGAACGAGTTTCCACACGGACATATTAGTTTAGCGCACCGCACGTTGTGTAAACAATGCAGAGCGATGCACAACACTCGGCAGGCTAGCAGCGACCAGGCGAGGACAACATGCAAAAGCCAGAGCTGGAAGACCCTCCTGCCTCGTTAAGATCTCCCCTTTGGGAACAATTCGGCTTCGTGGTGCGATACAACAATGGAGGACGGCGGTTTGCTGACATTGTTCAGCAGCACTAAGGTATGCTTCTGCCAATACGTCAAACATGCTAACCTCTTTGAAGCGGAACCACCCCCAAGTCAAGCTCGCTTTAAGAAAGAGAAAGAGGAGCGTGGTGCAAACACCGCATTCAAGCAGCCAGGCAGGGCTAAAGCAATAACAAATGTTTTTATAGAAGCACATTTAAGACCATCTATCCATCCATTTCCTACCGCTTGTCCCGTTCGGAGTCGCATTATTTATTGCATTAAAACTAGATTTTGACCCACTTCTATGGTGGAAGAACAATACACCCATATATCCTTTTACTATCAAATTAGCCAGGCTAGGGGGGGAAGAAAAGTTAATCTGTGGCTGAGTTGACTTGAAACTGTTTAATGTTGCACTTTTTCTATGTAAAAGAAAAGTTTTGTCATTTTATTTCTTCTGAGCAACAACTTGGGGCAGTTCAATGTTGATTAACGTGGACCCCGACTTAAACAGGTTGAACAACTTATTGGGGTGTTTGCATTCAGTGGTCAATTGTATGTACTGTGCAATCTACTAATAAAAGTCTCAATCAATCAATCAAAAAAACACTTTATAGGTAGAAAGGTTTTGTTAAGAAACCATTCTGAGCCTTATCTTATTTAGTTTTTATTTCGTATATGTTGACCACATTAACCCTGGCAATGGACCCTGTGTGTGCCACATCTATGGATCATGTTCTGTTTTGTCATGTTATGTTTTTGATTTTGGACAATCAGTCACGTTTTGCACTTCCTGGTTTTGTTTGTTTCCATGCCAACCTCATTAGTTTTCACCTGTCACGTCCCTGTTCTCAGCCTCACCTGTTTTCCCTAATCATCACAGCTATTTAAGTCACTCTTTTTCTTGTCTTCGTCCTGGGATCCTCACACTTACACACACACGCACCCTACCCATGCTATCCGAACCTTTACGTCCTGTCCACAGTTCCATGCCGAGTAAGTTTATATATTTATGCCACAGTGCTATTTTTTGTTTTGTCTGTTCATAGTTCATTCATGCCAATCGAGCAAGTGTTTTTGTTTCCTGTTTGTATTTTGTAGCCAAGTTTTATACCTCCTTGTGAGCGCCCTTAGTTTGATTATTTTTGATTATAGTGTTTGTTTATTTAATAAATCATGTACTTACTTTCATGCCTGACTCGTCCCACATCATCCTTGCATCGAGGAAGCACAAACATCCACAGCCCGAGCCTGACAGTGTGTGTATTTTTGTAATGTCATTGTTTACAAATTTGGCAAATAAATAACCAAAATATGTATGTTTTGTTGTTTTCTTACTGTACCGAAAATGAACCGAACCGTGAACCCTAAACCGAGGTACGTACCGAACCGAAATTTTTGTGTACCGTTACACCCCAAGTTTATCGACATTGGTTTTTTTCAGTAATGAGTTAGTAACATTATTCCAAAATGTTTATTTGAAAACTCTTATTTTCATGAACATTTCAGGAAATGTACAAGTGAATTGTCAAGGGAATTATATTTATATAGCGCTTTTTCTCTAGTGACTCAAAGCGCTTTACATAGTGAAACCCAATATCTAAGTTACATTCAAACCAGTGTGGGTGGCACTGGGAGCAGGTGGGTAAAGTGTCTTGCCCAAGGACACAACGGCAGTGACTAGGTTGGCAGAAGCGGGAATCGAACCTGCAACCCTCAAGTTGGTGGCACGTCCACTCTACCAACCGAGCTAAACCGCCATCAAAACATGATCCATAGATGTGACACACACAGGGTCCATTGCCAGGGTTAATGTGGTCAACATATACAAACTAACAAAATGGAATAAGAAACAACTGATTTGATTTTAGGCCTGATCCGGATTATTTCTACAACACTGCTTTATGTTCACCTTTCGATCTTTAACTTGTGTGTGTGTGTGTGTGTGTGTGTGTGTGTGTGCGTGTGTGTGTGTGTGTGTGTGTGTGTGTGTGTGTGTATGTAGGCGGCAGCAAGACAGAGACAGTGGATTCTTTCATTTAACAATAGATAACTCAAAAAGTTAGGGGCACATTTTCATCCAACTTTCAGGAAATGTTCCAAATGGAATGAGAAACAGGTCATTACTTATCGGGGCTGATTCAAATAAGTTCTACTGTGTCATTATTCGATTCAAGAACTCATTTCACACTCCATCCAGCTGTATATAATCACTCAGCATACAGCAATAGATGATATCCGTCTATTACCTGACCGCTTCTATGTTAACTACCTCTCTTTGTTTATAATGTATATTTTTCTGCTGGATCTACTTTCTATTTTATGCTGCAGCTGTTACATATACTGTAGTATTATTCACGGTAATTATTATATATTGTATATATATATATATATATATGTATATATATATATATTTTTTTTTTTTCCCTTTGGCCTCAGTCTGCACCCCCACTCCAAGGCCCAGGCTAAGACCGATTTTTATTTTATTTTATTTTAATCTTCTATTCTTTTCTCCCATCCACCCCCCCCCCCCGTTTACCTGTATTTTTTGTAAGGGGCGCTGGAAGCCAGCAGACCCGTCAGCGATCCTGTTCTGTCTCCCTGTAATGTTTGTCTGATCTTGAATGGGATTGTGCTGAAAATTTTAATTTTCCTGAAGGAACTCTCCTGACGGAATAAATAAAGTACTATCTAATCTAATCTAATCTAATATTATAGAAAAATATAATATAGTGTAAAAATATAATATATCAGTACATATTATATCCTGAATACATAATATGTTATATTTTATATTGCTACTACGGTACATATATAGTCTACTTTTAACCTGCATTATCCTTTCCATCCTTTGTAACTGAGCTACAGTGTGGAAAAATGTCCCTTGTGGATCAATAAGTGAAGTGAATTATATTTATATAGCGCTTTTCTCTAGTGACTCACAGCTCGTTTACATAGTGAAACCCAATATCTAAGTTACATTTAAACTAGTGTGGGTGGCACTGGGGGCAGGTGGGTAAAGTGTCTTGCCCAAGGACACAGCGGCAGTGACTAGGATGGCGGAAGCGGGGATCGAACCTGGAACCCTCAAGTTGCTGGCAAGGCCACTCTACCAACCAAGTTATACCACCCCAAATAAAGTTTAAGTCTAAGTCTAAGATTCACACAGTCTGTTTCGATTCTGGTATGGAAAGTCATGGGCGGAATTTTTTTTTTTTTTTGCACTTTCGGGAAATGTCCGAAATGGGATAGGGAACCAGTTATTACATTTTGGAGTTGATCCGGATCACTGACATGATTAAGAACTTTTGTTTTTTTTTTGTTTTTTTTTTTACCATTGAGACATAGGGCCTGAGGTCTGTGCTCTCAGGATGCTTTCCTAGTTGTATTTACTTATCTCTGGTTTACAGCACTCTATTTCCAACAGTGGTTTGCTCTTATGGTGCTTTAAATTAGTATTGCATGGTGAAAAAATCTACACGGGCTATAAACTAAAAAAAAAAAACCTTCAGAATAATTCACAAGGCTGTTTTTTCCTCCTCCTTTGCATATACTTTGGCATCATAGAATCTGTGTGTCTGTAACATGACCACGTAACACCAACTCTCAAATCCCTTCACTGACTTCCTGTTCTATTTGAATTCAAAATCTCCCTACTAACTCACCAGTGGCTCCATGGAAATGCCCCCCTCTACCTCAAGGAACTGCTCACCCCCCAAATCCTCCACACGACACCTTGCTCCATACAGGCTAACCTCCTCCAACCTCCACGGACAAAGCTTCGAACAATGGGAGACCGGGCTTTCTGCTCCGCTGATCCCTGACCACCTGAGGGCACCTCAGACTGTGAATGCTTTTAAAAAAGGCTTAAAAACCCATCTTTTTAACAAAAAGCCTTCTATAGACATGCATGCTGGTTGTAGCTTTTGGGCTGTTTCTAGTTTTATATTTAATTTATTTTTATTATTACTATTTTTTACACTGTGGCACTTTGAGGTTGTTTGCTCAACGTAAAGTGTTTTTTACAAATAAAATCTATTATTATTATTATTATCGTGTTCTAGAACAGTGGTTCTCAACCTTTTTTCAGTGATGTACCCCCTGTGAATTTTTTTTAAATTCAAGTACCCCCTAATCAGAGCAAAGCATTGTTGGTTGTAAAAAAAAGGGATACAGAAGTAAAATGCAGCATAGCATTTGTACAACAATGACCTGCAATTAGTCCGAATAAAGTAAAAACGTAATATGCAGAACATTTATAAACACATGTCCGGATGAACTCCCATCATTTTAACAGCCTTCTAAAGGTTAAGGTAAATTGTGGTAAGTCGTTTCATGTCGCAGACACCAAGCTAAATGCCAATAAAAAACACATAGTAGCATTAGAAATATCAATATTTTCATAAGTGTATTTCCTTCATCCCTTCTGTTTACTCTAATAAAAAACAAAATAGCGTTGGCTGCAAATAGCCGGCGGCTATGTAACCTTTGCAAATAGCCACATTTCCCCCTTTTTAGGCTGCATCATGTATCTGTGTACGTGGCGAGGTGTGTGTGTGTGTGCTGGTGTTTTGCTTGCAAAAGGTCAGGAGGCACTCAGACAGGAAGAAGTCAAAATGAAACGTCAACAAAGCAGGAGAGGAGGGTACGGATGAAGGAGTGATAATGGGAGGAGGTGAAATGAGGTCCTGGGTTTCGGACCAAAAAGTTCCGGCTTGTGAAAAATCCCGCATTTAGTTGATCATTTGGATTTGACACAAATTCGGGTTAGGAGTGCTAACAGAAAGTATACTGTATTTCCTTGAATTTCCGCCGGGGCGCTAATTAATTTAAAACTTCTTCTCACTCCTGCGCTTACCAAAGGCATGCGGTAAAAGTAAGCATGCGCTAATTATTTTCTAACCTCTTCTCACTCCGGCCCTTACCAAAGGCATGCAGTAAAAATTTGAGTGTGATGTAAGCTTGGACCTTAAATCCTACTGAATAGCTCTTAATCTTCTTCCCTTTGTGCGATTTCAAATTACCGGTATTGAAATCAGCCTCCTCCATTTTGAAAATTATCAATCAATCATCAATCAAAGTTTATTTATATAGCCCTTAATCACAAGTGTCTCAAAGGGCTGCACAAGCCACAACGACATCCTCAGCGCAAATCCCACATCAGGGCAAGACAAAACTCAACCCAAGGTGCACTATGAGAAACCTCCGAGGGGATCGCAGATGTGCTAGACTTAGGGAGACCCGAAAATAATAGGATACAGTAATCGAGACGAGACGTAACGAACGCATGAATAATGCTCTCAGGGTCGGTGGTGTACAAAATAGAACTAATTTTACCGATATTACGGAGATGAAATAAGGCTGTTTTAGTAACACTCTTAAAGTGTGACTCAAATGAGTAAGTTGGGTCGAAGATCAATCAATCAATCAATCAATCAATGTTTACTTATATAGCCCTAAATCACTAGTGTCTCAAAGGGCTGCATAAACCACCACGACATCCTCGGTAGGCCCACATAAGGGCAAGGAAAACTCACACCCAGTGGGACGTCGGTGACAATGATGACTATGAGAACCTTGGAGAGGAGGAAAGCAATGGATGTCGAGCGGGTCTAACATGATACTGTGAAAGTTCAATCCACAATGGATCCAACACAGTCGCGAGAGTCCAGTCCAAAGCGGATCCAACACAGCAGCGGGAGTCCCGTTCACAGCGGAGCCAGCAGGAAACCATCCCAAGCGGAGGCGGATCAGCAGCGCAGAGATGTCCCCAGCCGATACACAGGCGAGCAGTACATGGCCACCGGATCGGACCGGACCCCCTCCACAAGGGAGAGTGGGACATAGGAGAAAAAAAAAAGAAACGGCAGATCAACTGGTCTAAAAAGGGAGTCTATTTAAAGGCTAGAGTATACAAATGAGTTTTAAGGTGAGACTTAAATGCTTCTATTGAGGTGGCATCTCGAACTGTTACCGGGAGGGCATTCCAGAGTACTGGAGCCCGAAATGAAAACGCTCTATAGCCCGCAGACTTTTTTTGGGCTTTGGGAATCACTAATAAGCCGGAGTCCTTTGAACGCAGATTTCTTGCCGGAACATATGGTACAATACAATCGGCAAGATAGGATGGAGCTAGACCGTGTAGTATTTTATACGTAAGTAGTAAAACCTTAAAGTCACATCTTAAGTGCACAGGAAGCCAGTGCAGGTGAGCCAGTACAGGCGTAATGTGATTAAACTTTCTTGTTCTTGTCAAAAGTCTAGCAGCCGCATTTTGTACCAACTGTAATCTTTTAATGCTAGACATGGGGAGACCCGAAAATAATACGTTACAGTAATCGAGGCGAGGCGTAACAAACGCATGGATAATGATCTCAGCGTCTTTAGTGGACAGAATGGAGCGAATTTTAGCGATATTACGGATTTGAAAGAAGGCAGTTTTAGTAACGCTTTTAATGTGTGCCTCAAAGGAGAGAGTTGGGTCAAAGATAATACCCAGATTCTTTACCGTGTCGCCTTGTTTAATTGGTGGGTTGTCAAATGTTAGAGTTGTATCATTAATTAGAGGTCGGTGTCTAGCAGGACCGATAATCAGCATTTCCGTTTTTTTGGCGTTTTCCTACGCAGGAAAATGTGAAAAAGCTGCTGATGGTGTCTTTGACAGAGAAGCAGCTTTAAGCCGAAGTCGTAGAAGTCCGCTCTCTAAGATAAATTCTGTATATTATCATTGCATTACTTAATAAAACGACTGTATCTGTTAGTATTATATTCTCTTGTATTTGTTTTCATACAATATTTGTTCTGTGAACATTGTTTTTTTTTTACATGTCAAAACTGTAGCCCAGAACATAAAATGTGTATTCTAGCATGATTCAATTTAAAACGCCCTTTAAAAAAGAAGTAGTGAAGAAGTACGAGGAAGTAAGAGAGTGTGTGTGTGTGTGTTTGTTCGCGTGTGAATTTTGTCTCGTCTTGTCTTGTCTCATAGTAAAAATGGTACTATCGTATTGTTAATGTACAGGAGTTTTTCTTGTTTTTGTTTATAGTGTATTGTTCTTGTATTATGTTGTTTATGTTAAAGGTGGAATGAGTGAGAGGGGTTGGATATTATAAGCATCTGTTTCATCCAACCCCTTTTCAAGCCTTGCATAAATATCTCTGCTAAAATGTAAAAAAAAAAAACTGTTTAGTTGTACTGTGCAGGTTTGAAATAAATATTTCAATTCAATTTTAAGGAAGAATATTGATTTTGGATATGAGTATTTTAAGTTGCACGCTGCTTTAAAGAAAAAAAATAAATCTGTATGTCAAGGGATCACTGTTAAAAAAAAGTTGCTGCAGAACCCTATTATTACTATTGAGATTATTTTGAGCACATGGAGTATGTTAAATATTATCATATACTGTAGATGTCATCTCACAGCAGTTTATTACAGTTATTTTGTCCATTGTATTACCTCAATACCTGGACTATCGTCCACAACACCATGACTGCGCATATACATTGGCAAAAAAAGATATATCGCAGATATTCTCCTTTAAAAATGCAGCATTTTGCCAGAATTCCAAAAGCAGGTATGAATTGGGTAAATGTTAATTATCCAATTCATAAAAATCTGACTAATTTGCAATATTGTGCACTGCTTTTTGTACAAAATATTTCTATGACTTTGGGAAAATAGGTTTGTGTGTGTCTAAAGGTGTTGGGAGTTTATTGAAGGATGAGAACATGAGCAAATAAAAATAACAAAATATAAATGTTGTTTTAATTGAATGCACACCCATCCATCCATTTTCTACCGCTTATTCCCTTTTGGGGTCGCGGGCGCCTATCTCAGCTACAATCGGGCGGAAGGCGGGGTACACCCTGGACAAGTCGCCGCCTCATCGCAGGGCCAACACAGATAGACAGACAACATTCACACTCACATTCACACACTAGGGCCAATTTAGTGTTGCCAATCAACCGGAGGGGAACCCACGCATTCACGGGGAGAACATGCAAACTCCACACAGAAAGTTCCCGAGCCTGGATTTGAACCCAGGACTGCAGGACCTTTGTATTGTGAGGCAGACGCACTAACCCCTCTGCCATCGTGAAGCTTAAATGCACACCATTTCTTGTATTTGTTTTCCCATCTACCGAGAAATGTAATGTCTGCTGGTATGACACAAGCCAATATCCGACTTGACGGTCAATTTGTTTCAACGTCCCGCTGAACTGTTTGAGTCATCCCATGCGGTTTGGAGAAACACACGTTGAAGAAATAGCTCACCACGCACATGAACTGACATCAAAACATAGCAGTGCCCGTGTGAGAGCTGAACGTCTCCCATTTGCGGGATAATAAAAGTGTAAAATACAGCTTTGCTGTAACACATAGACAGTTCCAAGCAGCAACTGCCAGAAAAATGTTTTCACCCCATCATGTGAAATCAGCTGGAAATATGGAAATGTCGCTGGCTAATAGAGTCCAAACCAAAAAAAAAAGTGCTGAATAGGAAAGCCAGGGAAGCTGAATCAAGTTTTAAACCTGGTGAGTTATCATAATATTGCTGTTTATACTTTTCACAGAAGCTCTTTGGGGTGGTTTGTTTTCAACTTCAAAATAGTAAAAGTGCTAAACTGCAAAAAAGAACCTTGCAAGATACTCACCCTGAAAACCAAATATTGTAGCGCATCGGACATTGTTGACGATATCACTGCAGCATCCAGAGCTAAGTCATTCACACATGTCTATTACGTGATCTCAGGCATTCAATCAATCGCAACTGGTTTGTCTTAGAAGACGTTCCGGCTCTCAGATATCTGAGTAGGCTTCACCAGCTTGTGCGCATAGACTTAGATTGGACATATCTAGTCTTGCGGCTGGTTCCAAAACACAAAATAGACGTGTCTATGAAGGATCTCATTCATCCAGGTGATTGTCATCTCAGGGAATTCAATCGATCACAACTGGACTGTTTGGTTTGTCTTAAAAGACCTTCCGGCTCTCAGATATCTGAGTAGGCTTCACCAGTTTGTGCGTATAGACTTAGATTGGTCAGATCTAGTCTTGCGGCTGGTTCCAAAACACAAAATAGACGTGTCTATGAAGGTTCTCATTCATGCAGGTCATTGTCATCTCAGGGAATTCAATCGATTGCAACTGGACTGTTTGGTTTGTCTTAAAAGACCTTCCGGCTCTCAGATATCTGAGTAGGCTCCACCAGTTCCTGCGCATAGACATAGATTAGTCAGATCTAGTCTTGCGGCTGGTTCCAAAACACATAATAGACGTGTCTATGAAGGTTCTCATTCATCCAGGTCATTGTCATCTCAGGGAATTCAATCGATTGCAACTGGACTGTTTGGTTTGTCTTAAAAGACCTTCCGGCTCTCAGATATCTGAGTAGGCTTCACCAGTTTGTGCGTATAGACTTAGATTGGTCAGATCTAGTCTTGCGGCTGGTTCCAAAACACAAAATGGACGTGTCTATGAAGGTTCTCATTCATGCAGGTCATTGTCATCTCAGGGAATTCAATCGATTGCAACTGGACTGTTTGGTTTGTCTTAAAAGACGTTCCGGCTCTCAGATATCTGAGTAGGCTTCACCAGTTTGTGCGTATAGACTTAGATTGGACAGATCTAATCTTGCGGCTGGTTCCAAAACACAAAATAGACGTGTCTATGAAGGTTCTCATTCATCCAGGTGATTGTCATCTCAGGGAATTCAATCGATTGCAACTGGACTCTTTGGTTTGTCTTAAAAGACCTTCCGGCTCTCAGATATCTGAGTAGGCTTCACCAGTTTGTGCGTATAGACTTAGATTGGACAGATCTAGTCTTGCGGCTGGTTCCAAAACACAAAATAGATGTGTCTGTGAAGGATCTCATTTATCCAGGTCATTGTCATCTCAGGGAATTCAATCGATTGCAACTGGACTGTTTGGTTTGTCTTAAAAGACCTTCCGGCTCTCAGATATCTGAGTAGGCTTCACCAGTTTGTGCGTATAGACTTAGATTGGTCAGATCTAGTCTTGCGGCTGGTTCCAAAACACAAAATAGACGTGTCTATGAAGGTTCTCATTCATGCAGGTCATTGTCATCTCAGGGAATTCAATCGATTGCAACTGGACTGTTTGGTTTGTCTTAAAAGACGTTCCGGCTCTCAGATATCTGAGTAGGCTTCACCAGTTTGTGCGTATAGACTTAGATTGGACAGATCTAGTCTTGCGGCTGGTTCCAAAACACATAATAGACGTGTCTATGAAGGTTCTCATTCATCCAGGTGATTGTCATCTCAGGGAATTCAATCGATCACAACTGGACTGTTTGGTTTGTCTTAGAAGACGTTCCGGCTCTCATCTGAGTAGGCTTCACCAGTTCGTGCACATAGTCTTAGATTGATCAGATGTAGTCTCGCGGCTGGTTCCAAAACACATAATAGACGTGTCTATGAAGGTTCTCATTCATCCAGGTCATTGTCATCTCGGAATTCAATCGATCGCAACTGGACTGTTCGGTTTGTCTTGGAAGACGTTTTGCCTCTCATTCGACTAGGCTTCATCATTTCGTGCTCATAGACTTACAAACCCTGTTTCCGTATGAGCTGGGAAATTGTGTTCTATGTAAATATAAACGGAATACAATGATTTTCAGATCCTTTTCAAGCCATATTCAATAGAATGCACTAAAAAGACAAGATATTTGATGTTCAAACTCATAAACCTTTCTTTTAACAACACTCAATAAACGTTTGGGAACTGAGGAAACTAATTGTTGAAGCTTTGAAAGTGTATTTCTTTCCCATTCTTGTTTTATGTAGAGCTTCAGTCGTTCAACAGTCCGGGATCTACGCACTTGTATTTTACGCTTCATAATGCGACACACATTTTCAATGTGAGACAGGTCTGGACTGCAGGCGGGCCAGGAAAGTACCCGCACTCTTATATTACAAAGCCACGCTGTTGTAACACGTGCTGAACGTGGCTTGGCATTGTCTTGCTGAAATAAGCAGGGGCGTCCATGAAAAAGACGGCGCTTAGATGGCAGCATATGTTGTTCCAAAACCTGTATGTACCTTTCACCATTAATGGTGCCTTCACAGATGTGTAAGTTACCCAAGCCATGGTCATTGAATGCCCCCCCCCACACCATCACAGATGCTGGCTTTTGAACTTTGCGTCGATAACAGTCTGGATGGTTCGCTACCCCTTTGGTTCGGATGACACAATGTCGAATATTTCCAAAAATAATTTGAAATGTTGACTCGTCCGACAACAGAACACTTTTCCACTTTGCATCAGTCCTTATAAGATGATCTCAGGCCCAGAGAGGCCGGCGGCATTTCTGGATGTTGTCGATCAATGGCTTTCGCTTTGCATAGTGGCGCTTTAACTTGCACTTACAGATGTAGCGACCAACTGTATTTAGTGACAGTGGTTTTCTGAAGTGTTCCTGAGCCCATGTGGTGATATCCTTTAGAGATTGATGTCGGTTTTTTATACAGTGCTGTCTGAGGGATCGAAGGTCACGGTCATTCAATGTTGGTTTCCGGCCATGCCGCTTCTGTGGAGAGATTTCTCCAAATTCTCTGAACCCTTTGATTATATTATGGACCGTAGATGTTGAAATCCCTAAATTTCTTGCAATTTCACTTTGAGAAACGTTGTTCTTAAACTGTTTGACTATTTGCTCACGCAGTTGTGAACAAAGGGGTGTACCTCACCCCATCCTTTCTTGTGAAAGACTGAGCATTTTTCGGGAAGCTGTTTTTATACCCAATCATGGCACCCACCTGTTTCCAATTAGCCTGCACACCTGTGGGCTGTTCCAAATAAGTGTTTGATGAGCATTCCTCAACTTTATCAGTATTTATTGCCACCTTTCCCAACTTCTTTGTCACGTGTTGCTGGCATCAAATTCTAAAGTTAATGATAATTTGCAAAAAAAAAAAAACGTTTATCAGTTAGAACATCAAATATTTTGTCATTGTAGCATATTCAACTGAATATGAGTTGAAAATGATTTGCAAATCATTGTATTCTGTTTATATTTACATCTAACACAATTTCCCAACTCTTATGGAAACGGGGTTTATAGATTGATCAGATCTAGTCTTGCGGATGGTGCCAAAACCCCAAATATTTATACTCCAAAACCAGGAGCCTGGGTAAGGATGGCTTCGCCCTATCGTAGTGAGAAAAACAACTGTTTTGATGCAAACGAGCAATCCTACTGTCAAAGCCAACGACAGTCGTTGAAGTATAATTTCCCTCGTTAGCTAAGGACTATACGTTTGTTTAACGGCACCAATTTTTTTGAAGGGCGATTAACGTGCATACCTCGCTTTTGACCCTTGGGCCGTCCCGTAGAGTGTGAAAATGTGGCGGCGTTCCCTGATTACTGTAAAGCCACAAGCGGGAAAATAGCGAGCAGAAATGGACAAAGAAAAGTAGACAAAATGGAAATATCGAATCCAAAGCCAGGTCAAGTCAATGTCCCAACAAGACGAGACTGTTTTTCACCGTGCAAATGCCTGCGGACTTGCATTCAAAGAGATAGGTGGAGCTTTACTTCTGTGTTTGGATTAGAACTACCGTGCATTAAAAACATAAAATTTAGATTGCTACTGGAACTGCTTTAGTAAAATGGAATAAATGCTCACTCCTCAGCTTTCCCGGTAAGGTTTATTTAGGTGAACTGGAGAGGAGGCTACGCCGGATGGTCGAACCTCGGATTCAGGAGGAGCAGTGTGGTTTTCGTCCTGGTCGTGGAACTGTGGACCAGCTCTGTGCTCTCGGCGGGGTTCTTGAGGGTGCATGGGAGTTTGCCCAACCAGTCTACATGTGCTTTGTGGACTTGGAGAAGGCATTCAACCGTGTCCCTCGGGAAGTCCTGTGGGGAGTGCTCAGAGAGTATGGGGTATCGGACTGTGAAATTGTGGCTGTCCGCTCCCTGTACGATCAGTGCCAGAGCTTGGTCCGCATTGCCGGCAGTAAGTCGGACATGTTTCCAGTGAGGGTTGGACTGCGCCAAGGCTGTCCTTTGTCACCGATTCTGTTCATAACTTTTATGGACAGAATTTCTAGGCGCAGTCAAGGCGTTGAGGGGTTCCGGTTTGGTGACCGCAGGATTAGGTCTCTGCTTTTTGCAGATGATGTGGTCCTGATGGCTTCATCTGACCGGGATCTTCAGCTCTCACTGGATCGGTTTGCAGCCGAATCAGAATCAGCACCTCCAAGTCCGGGTCCATGGTTCTCGCCCAGAAAAGGGTGGAATGCCATCTCCGGGTTGGGGAGGAGACCCTGCCCCAAGTGGAGGAGTTCAAGTACCTAGGAGTCTTGTTCACGAGTGAGGGAAGAGTGGATCGTGAGATCGACAGGCGGATCGATGCGGCATCTTCAGTAATGCGGACGTTGTACCGATCCGTTGTGGTGATGAAGGAGCTGAGCCGGAAGGCAAAGCTCTCAATTTACCGGTCGATCTACGTTCCCATCCTCACCTATGGTCATGAGCTTTGGGTCATGACCGAAAGGATAAGATCACGGGTACAAGCGGCCGAAATGAGTTTCCGCCGCCGGGTGGCGGGGCTCTCCCTTAGAGATAGGGTGAGAAACTCTGCCATCTGGAAGGAACTCAAAGTAAAGCCGCTTCACATCGAGAGGAGCCAGATGAGGTGGTTCGGGCATCTGGTCAGGATGCCACCCGAGCGCCTCCCTCGGGAGGTGTTTAGGGCACGTCCAACCGGTAGGAGGCCACGGGGAAGACCCAGGACACATTGGGAAGACTATGTCTCCCGGCTGGTCTGGGAACGCCTCGGGATCCCCCGGGAAGAGCTAGACGAAGTGGCTGGGGTGAGGGAAGTCTGGGTTTCCCTGCTTAGGCTGTTGCCCCCGCTACCCGACCTCGGAGAAGCGGAAGATGATGGATGGATGGATGGATGGATGCTCAGCAGAATTGAAAGACAGTAAGCAGGTTTTTATTGCATCCGGTCTTCCCACAGTAATTAAATACAAATGTCTCAAATTACGATCATGGTTTGTCAAATATTTTTAAATCCATCCATTTTCTACTCCTTGTACCTTTTCGGGCTCGCAGGCGGGCTGGAGCCTATCCCAGCTGCACTGGGGTGGAAAGCAGGGTACACTCCAGTCTGGTCGCCACCTCAAGGCTGGGCCAAACAACCCACCCAGTTTATTTACTGTATATAGCTGTTGGCGGGCCACTCCGAGGTGTGTTATTGACACACCTTTTTTTAGTGCCGCCATATTTTTTTTGTAGCTCGATATTGTTTCTTTCTCTGTGTGTATGAGCAGGAAATGAACAGGCATCGTTTTCCGTGACTATAGTAAAAAGCTCGACGAAATGGCATCTGCTCACTTGCGCTATACGGCAGTTGACAAATCCTTTCAATAACGTCCATCTGGACTTATCCTCACATCATTTTAAAAAGAATTACACTGTCTGGGGAGACGGACACAGAAGAAGGGAGTCGAAGATTGGACAGGGATGTAGGAGGAGGAAACACAAATAGGAGGGTAGGGTAACAGACAGGATGAGAGAGATATATTTTTAATATTGTCTGCCTGCTGCTATAAAACTTGGACTGCAAGGAATGTGAGGGAAGGCATTCGTAGAATAAGGAATGTGGAAAGCATGTGAGGAAAATGTGGAAATATTAAACATGAGAGCCATTATATACCGGCGTGATCACTGTTGCTATTTTAGTGTGTTTGGAGTGCTCGCGGAGAAGCAATCTGGTCGAGAAGCTCTAGCGTGAGGTCAAGCATGGCTGCTACTGCAGGTGACAAGCAATGGTGATGAAGT